>NC_091461.1:33561896-33861896 GCF_027789765.1 Dendropsophus ebraccatus
ACTATTCTATAAGACTATGTTACCGGGGGGGGGGGGGGGGCTGATTCTTTATGGAAATGCTGCAAGCATGCTTAATACGATTTTATAAGGATGTTACAAAGGGAGGGGGCTGATTCTATATGGGGATGTTACAAAGGGGAGGACTACTATTTGGAAGCACAAACTGGGATTAACTGGTTATATGGGGGCACAGAGGAAGCAAAGGTTACTGTGTAAAGCAATACTCTTGGAGAGTTTGAATATAGATGTGGATGATGCTGGAGTAAGGAGCCTAAAATCTTTGTCCGGTAGATCCTGCAGAAAGAAGTCACGGAGAAGTCTTCATGATAGCCAAGCAAGAAAAAGCAACCAACTTCTGCAAAAATACCATTAGCAATTCATGCAGAGAAGACGCCTCCGGTGAGTCACTGGATGAAATTGCACTATAGTCACTCCATTTATAATAATTCTTTTCATTACCAGCTGAAGTGTCACAGCAACAGCCACAGCCTCACCATGTATGTCATTCAGTTAGAGCAGGGAGGGGCGGGGCAGGAGTTGCAGCTGTGGATTGGCTCCTCCTCTTTGACACTTTAGCTGGTAATGAAAAGGAGGATTATAAAAGTTTACACTGGACTAAAGGTCCTGTCACTTATACTGTATTTCCCCCGCACCTGGTATAGACTTCACAGATTCCCTTTAAGGGCATGTACATACCTAATCCACAGTGGATTTGATGCTGCTGTAATACATAAATATGCAACATCAAATCCAAAGCAGATTATGTTGTGTCTTAATTTTTATGCGTTGATGATGGGGTTCACATATTTAAGGAAGTTGTGAGGAACATGGCGAATTGAAGCAGAATTCATTACAGCGTATAAAGTATACTGTTATCTATAATATATCTTTCAAAATATTTTATTAGTCACAATCAGGTAATAATCTTCAGGTTACAAGGCATATTGACATCATTGCACATTGTATGTAAATCCTTAACATGTATATTTGTAGGGTAATGCAATCGCAATATACATCAGTACGGAGTGACTAAGTTTTTCCATACATTTATGTTATTGTAACTAGAGGCCTTGACGGAGGCCAACCAGAGACCAACATGGTCTACCAAACAAAAAGAAAGAAAGGAAACAACCCGCTTACACACAGATAGTAAGAGTAATGAAGAGTAATGTGTGCTAATATTGGTAGTATTTAGAAGACATCCATTTGTGCCATATATTATCCATTTTTACACTAGTGTGGTGATATGCCGCTATAGAACGCTCCATTCGACAATTAAAATTAACTGAGGCAATCACCTCTTGTTTGGTGGGGGCGGTTGGAGATTTCCAATGTCGGCTAATGGCGATTTTTGATGCTGCTAAAACATGGTAAACTAGGGAACGCTCATCTGGAGGAAGGTCTATAATTCCAATATGTAGGAGACCAATCAGTGGGTCACATATAAAAGGTTTCGCCAGGACTTCAGATAAAAGCAGATTAATGGAGTTCCAAAATGGCCTTATCATGGTGCACGCCCACAGAATATGACGTAGTGTGCCTGTGTCCGTCCCACAACGCCAACATAGGCTCGAGCATGTAGAGTATATTTTTGCTAGTTTCTCTGGAGTGTAGTACCATTGGTAAAGAACCTTCCTTGCTGCTTCCAGGTGATTAGTACATCTGGACACCAAGGAAGGCAGTCTAAATGAAGCTCTCCAGTCCTCTATTGGGATCTGCACATTCAGATCATTGTGCCATTTCTGCATAATTGGGAGATCCATTATTTGGGTGGCATCACAAATGGCCTGATAAGCCTTAGATGTCCCCTTCTGTAGTTTCCTGGGATTGTAAAAGAAAAGTTCATAAAGCGTCTTGGGGTAAGACTCAGGTACACCTTCACCAGACAGGTAATGTCGTATTTGCAGAAATTTATAGAAGTCTTGTTTCGGCAGTGAGTAATGTAGCATAAGGTCAGAGAAGGAGCATAAATGTAGACCAGACCATAATTGTCCCATTGTGTGTATTCCGGCCGCGTGCCAAGATGTTAAGCTAAGGTTAGGGATAACATGTGTGAGATATAGTAATGGTTGATCTTTCAGTCGGAAAGGCAGCAATTTATGGGGCACTACAATCCTGTTCCAAACCTTCACACTTGTTTTCATGGTGATGCTAAGGTCAGCGCTAGACATGATGGGAGCTGAAGGTCTCATAGGTGACCTCTGCAGGAGTAAAGTAAGGGGAGTGGGGGAGGCAACCCCCTGTTCTATATGTACCCAGTGTTTGATATGATCTGAAAGGAACCATTGTCTAGTTTGGTCTAAGAGAGTGGCATAATAGTAATTTTGCACATTGGGAAAGCCTAAGCCTCCCTTAGCTACTGGGAGGTAAAGTATTTTACTATTTACTCTTGCTCTCCTTCGGTTCCATGCGTAACGTAACAGGGACGCTTGCATTTTTTTAATGTAAGAGGACGGGAGAGGGATGGGCATGTTTCTAAACAGATATAGAATTTTTGGTAAGATTAACATTTTGATAGAGGAAATACGTCCTATCCATGACAGTTCGTGGGCAGAGTAGGATTCCATTTCTTTGGTCAAGGTCGTGAGCAATGGAGGAAAGTTTAGGGCAAATAGAGTAGCAGACGGGTAGCCCAATTTAACACCCAAATAGGGAAGGCCATTTGTCACCCATGGGAAGGAGTATACCTGTTGCAACTGCTGTTGAGTTTGTGGGTCTAGCCCCATATTTAAGATTTGAGACTTGGTAACATTAACCTTGTAGTAGGACACATTGCTAAATTGATGTATCACTTGCATAACCGCCGGTAAGGACTTGTCGGGGTTGGTGATTGCAATAAGGACATCATCTGCAAATAGGCCTATGACATGAGTTCTGTCCGCTATTTGTATCCCAGTGATATCAGTAGTAGAGCGGATGTACTGGGCGAAGGGTTCCATAACTAATACAAAAATTAATGGGGACAAGGGACAACCCTGTCTTGTCCCATTTGTTATGTTGAAGGATTGAGAGGTGAAACTTGATGTGAAAACGGATGCAGATGGACAGGTGTACATTGCCATAATGGAGCGGAGTGCAGTACCCACTATACCAAATTTTCGTAAAACCTCCTCTAAGAAGCCCCAATGTACGCGGTCGAATGCCTTCTCCGCGTCCAAAGAGAGGAGCAGAGAAGGCATTCGACGGCGCCCCACCCAATCAATAATATTAATAAAACGCCTTGTGCCATCCACTGACACCCTGCCCCTAACAAATCCCACTTGGTCTTGGTTAATGAGATCTGGTAGGGTTTCAGATAACCTATTGGCTAGAATAGAGGAGTACAACTTGAGGTCCGTGTTCAGGAGGGATATCGGGCGAAAGTTCCCGGGTTTGTCAGGGGTTTTTCCAGGTTTGGGGAGGACGATTATTAGGGCCTTTAGCATTTCAGAAGGAATTGTACCCGTGGTTTGAAAGGATAGGAGGGTTTTGTGGAGATGAGGAGCTATAATTGGTTGAAATATTTTATAATATTCGTTGGAAAGACCGTCAGGTCCGGGGGCTTTGTGGGGCTTTAAAGACTGAATAGCTTTAGTAACCTCAGATAGTGATATAGGGGATGTTAATAACTCAAGTTGGGATGGTGTTATTGTGGGGAGCGTTACCTTTTGTAGAAATTGTAAGATGGCCTCACGGGAGGGTTGGGGGGTAGAGGTGTCGTCCCTCAAGTTGTACAGCTCAGCATAAAATCTAGCAATTTCATCCGCTATCTGTTGGGGGTTAAGAAGTTTAGTGTTAGATCTGTCATAAACATAAGGGATTCTAGATTTGTTTGCCTTGCTCTTGAGTTGGGCTGCTAGGAGTGCACCAGCTTTACCAGACTGAGAATAATATTTAACTTTTAATCTATGAAGTGCTGCCTCATATTTGTCTAAATCTAGTTTATGGAGTTGAGTTTGTAGATCTTTTAACATGTCCCACTTATGCGGGCAGTAGATAGTTTTTAGTTGACCACTCAACTCTGCAATATTTGCCAACAAGTGGAGGCGAAGGCTATTACGTTCCCTGTTGTGACGAGCTGTTTTACTGATAAATACCCCTCTTATATACGCTTTGTGTGTACACCATAGTGTGGTTTCCGAAATATCAGGGGACATATTAAGCGAAAAAAATTCAGTTAGCTGATCTTTGACTGCAGTTTGATGCTGCAATGAATGTAGGATAAATTGATTTATGCGCCAGGGTGTTGAAGGAGGGTTGTTAAATTCCTCTGCAAGGTTTAGATGGATCGGGGCATGGTCTGACCAAGTGATCGAACCAATGTCTGAGGACACAGCTCTTGCAAATAGGTTGCGGTCGATCAAGAAAAGATCTATTCGTGTGAAAGTCTTATGAGGATGTGAGTAATATGTAAAGTTTTTCTCAGTTGGGTGTTGTAGGCGCCAGATATCTAGAAGGTCTTCTAACTGTAATAGGTGATGTAGATCAGAGGGGTTGGTCGCACTATGTGTTGCTGATGAATCTTGTACGGGCCATAGAGCCTTGTTAAAGTCGCCACCTATTACAAGGGACCCAACCTTGTGTTTGTGTATCACTGGTAGTATAGATTTCACAAATTTGGTCTGTCCGGAATTAGGTGCATACACAGAGACTAACGTATAGGGGATGTTATTTAATAGGCAAGTCACAACAAGGAAACGACCCTCTGGGTCAGCATGCGATGTTATTAGTGAAAAGGCTAATGAGTCCTTAATGATTATAGCTACACCTCTCTTTTTAGCAGTTGCTGGAGCAACAAAAACATATGGAAATCGTTTATGCTTCAGACGAAAGGAATCATCCTGATTTAGATGCGTCTCCTGGGCATAAATGATATCCGCCTTCGCCTCCATTGCCTCCCTCCAAAACTGCGACCTTTTGAATGGACTATTTAGACCTTTCACATTAATGGATGTTATCCGTAGCACCATATCATGTAAGGTAATATACTATCGCCTGATTGGATATGAACATTTTAGCACTGCAACGAATGTGATAAGCAGGTATAAAACTTAACAGCAGAACATAATAACTAAAACAATACCAGGCCATAGTCTAGTTCCTCGTAGGGGGTGGATAGAACCTTGGACGGGGAATCGGGTCACCAAAGTAACCAGTGTGGCCTACATCCAGACTCCTTCAGGTTGAAAGTCTAGGGAAACAAAAGATAAACTACAAAACAAAACAATCAGGGAACCAACAGAACAAAACACATACATAGGTGGGGAAAGGTAGGGACCGCCCGCATAATGCGGTTGTAGGGCCCTCCACCTTAACAGGTGCCGTGGTGGTGTAGGGGGTGGGTGGGATGGGCAGAGGCAACAACCCAACATATAGCTACTTAGGAACACATTCATGTCACCATATGAGAAATTTTTTTTTTTTTTTTTTTTTTTTTTTTTTTTTTTAATATATACATCCCAACCCCCCCCCCAACTGTTCCTATGTACAATCACCCAAGTCCCTTTTCCAGATAAGTAACTGGACACCAGGTCATAGTGTCAACATGTCGCAAACCAAAATAGAATAAACCAGGTATAACCATCAAGAAGCAGTCACTTGGGACTTCAGCGGGGTGATCTCCTTTTTCCTGATGTAGTTAGCGACCATTCGTCAGCCATTCGCCGGGGTGGAGAACGACGCTCTCGGTTGTTGTAGCTTGATGCTGATCCAATAGGGATTTGCCATCTGTCAAACCACTGTAGCACTTGAGACGGTTTAGTAGCAATGTGCTTGGATCCCTCCCAGGTGATCACCAATTTTACGGGAAATCCCCATTTGTATGGGATTTCTTGCTCCCGCAAGACTTTAGTGACTACTGCGAATTCACGTCGTCTTGCTAGTGTGACCGCTGAGAGGTCTGGAAATAGTTGGATCTCTTTAAAACGTTCTGGTAGGGAAGTAGTAGTGCGCGCAGCATACATCAGTTTATCCTTGAACTGAAAGAAATGGAGGCGTGCGATCACATCCCGGGGCAGCGTTTGAGGTAGTGCTTTAGGCTTGGGGATACGGTGTGCTCGATCAATAGTTAGCTCCAATGGCTGCGCATCAGGTATCAGCGCCACAAATAGATCAGTAAGGTATTCAGAGAGCTGATCCGGCTTAACTGATTCAGGTATGCCTCTGAACCGCACGTTGTTTCGGCGCGACCTGTCCTCTAAGTCGGCCATTTTAGTTTTCAGCGCCTCCACTTGTTCCTCTAATGCAATACTAGCATCCGCCACAGTATTGTGTGCTTTGGCATATTCCGCCATTTTGTTCTCCACATGTGCAGTACGCTCGCCCAAATCTGTAACATCTTTTTGCACGCTTAATAGAGCAGATTGTATGTCATGCTGTAAGGAAGCACGGAGCTCAAAGAGCATGGAGCGTAAAGTTGCCTCTGTTACAGGTTTCTCACTTGCAGCATCAGTCATTGTATAAGGACGAGACAAGAAATTAAAGGCGGGTTGCTCCGGGGCCGCAGATGCAGACGGTGTGCCCGTTTTGTCTGCTGCTCGTGACGCCGAGCTTACCTCCGACAGGACCGAGTTGGTAGGTGATCCTGGAGTCATCGGTAGGTGTCTGCCTGTACTTGGAGGCCCGTGGGAATCTCCATCTTCTCTCTCCGCATCTTGCAATGCCGGAGCGGGGCTCTCGGCGCCATCTTGGGTGCGCGCCACAGAGAAGAATTCAGTAAGTTTACCTCCGTCCTTCTTCTTATTGGCTTTTTTAGAGGTCCTGCCGGTTCCCTGAGAACTCATCGTCGCTTGTAGATGTAAGTTTCCCCAGGTAACAGCCGGTATGAGCAGCTTTAGAGTCTAGATGCACGGAGCTGAGCTCTCACACGTCTGCCTCCATGCAGTGCAGGCCACGCCCCCCGTTATCTATAATATATCAAGGAGGATACGCTATGTGGGCTGCTAGAGTTTGAGTGCCAGGGCTGAATTTTAGTCCCAGTCCGGCCCTGACATACACACTGATCTCTCATACAGATCTATGCTGCATAGATATGCAGCATAGATCGATGAGATAGGCACATTGATTGATCCACCCAACTAGACACCAGGGAACGGCTGCATCAAGTAATGGGATGCAGCTGTCAACTTTGACAGCTGCATCCGATTACTGTATTAGCAAGCACGGCGATCGGACCGTGCCCGCTAATAGCCGCGGACCCGGGCTACAAGCGGCACACGGGACCGCGGCGGTTCAGAACGCGCGGCCCGGCTCTGAACACATGGAGGCGGCCCTACGAGTTAAAGGTACACACATATGTACGCCCCGTTACATGTGCCTGGTTTTTCGGGAGGACCCTATAGCGCAGCACAGATGCCAGGGCCCACTGAAGGACTGTACTGTAGTCTATGCAGGCCTTAGTGTGGGACTGGGGTACCTGTGGCTACCAATAGAACTGATCACGGGGGGCACCCAAATAAAGAACCCGTCAGAAGCAACATGCTGATCAGGTCCCATCCCGTACTGATGTATCTGTGACCACAACTCCCGGAATAACAATAACTACAACTCTCAGAATTTCTTACACTTATGAAGCTCTCAGAGAATGCTGGGAGTTGTAGTTTCCGAGGACACAACCCCTTGAGTTGTCTGCTCATTTGTACTACAAATCCCAGCATATCCTGAGGGCTGCAGACTGCAGTAAATGCTGGGAGTTGTAGTGTTTGCAGCTCTTGTACTTGGAGGGTCCTGGGTGCATTATACACTGGATGCTGTGTGGGCGATGAGAGTATATAGCTCAGAGTGTGGGAGTTACCCCCAGAACAGCACTAATAGGGGATAGAACACATGGGCCCTTAATCACTGTTGGGGAACAGGTGGGAGACATGTACTGTATGTGGCTGCACAGGTGGGAGACGTATTGTATGTGGCTGCACAGGAAGGATACATGTACTGTATGTGGCTGCACAGGAGGGAGACATGGACTGTATGTGGCTGCACAGGTGGGAGACATGGACTGTATGTGGCTGCACAGGAGGGATACATGAACTGTATGTGGCTGCACAGGTGGGAGACATGTACTGTATGTGGCTGCACAGGAGGGATACATGTATTGTATGTGGCTGCACAGATGGGAGACGTACTGTATGTGGCTGCACAGATGGGAGACATGTACTGTATGAGGCTGCACAGGTGGGAGACATGTACTGTATGTGGCTGCAAAGGAGGGATACATGTACTGTATGTGGCTGCTTAGGGAAGAGATGAAAGAAAAAAACAACCATGTTGCAGGGGGGAAGGGTGCACAAGTATTTGCAAAAAAAAGGCACAAATTTGCAGTCAAACATCAGCATCAAAGCATGACACACTGACAATAATCACTCACTGTCAGAGCTGCTGCTGCTCCTCTTCACAGTCCTGTCCCTCGCAGCCATAACCCTGCATGATCCCTCCAGCCCCTGTGACCACATGCTCTTTCTCCTCCTCACACAAGGTATGCTGGACAGTGGAGTACAGGAGGGGGAGGGGCTGTTAGCAGCAGCGTGCAGGTGGAGAGAGGAAAACCAGCCCCGGGTGGGCACAGCATCCAGTTGTAGTATACCAGAGCATGGTTCCTGTGGCTGGGCTGAGGATGGCACCTGTCAACAAGTGTTATTATATATTTTTAGGAGTTAACATGTTTTATGTGCAACTATTCTGTGTATTTCTCTGTACCAGTAACTGGCAGGCAGAGAATGGGTTACATGCTTTACACTGCACACAACACACTACAGCGACATTTACTGACCGTAGTGGGAACTGCTCTAGGTAGTGTGGTAAGCTTAGGAAGTTGCTGGAAGGGGGTGTGGTTATGCAGATAGGCCCCCTATATAAGGCTGGCTGTTGCAGTGTTTAGCTGAGACAAGTTGAGACAAGTGAGACAAGCTGAGACAAGAGACAGGAGACAAGCTGAGACAGGAGACAAGTGACCAGCTGTAGAGGGGATAACATCACCTCAGGAGATCACCACAGAGAGAGAAGCTGCTGAGGGGAACAAGGAGAAAGATCTTACACAGAGCAGCAAGAGAACAGACAGCTGGAGGTGAGAGAAAGAGAGACCTTGAGAGACAGTTTGTCAGGTGCACCCTCAGGAAAGGGGCAGCACATATACAGTCAGTGGGAATCCTAAAGACAGACACCCAGTGGAGAGACTTGGCTGTAGGAGGGGGCCGAGTTAACTTAGCCTCGGCACCCATCTTCCTGACATTCGGGGGGTAGGATTGACTAGGACCCCTGGATCCTCTGGGAACCGAAAGTTGTGGCCTAAGGCCCGGCCCAGTAACTTTGCAGGAAGCTCCCTGGCAGACAGGGAGGGGAAAAGCAGACTCAAGCGCCATTGGGAGAAGTCCACAGGATCACCGTGCTCACCAGCGTCCCACACGTACTGGCAGACCAGGACCTAAGGCAGGTCGTCTCTCTTCACACCACCAGGCTCTCACAAGCACAGTAGCTCAGTCAAAGCCGCCAGTATTCATCACTGTATGCTAAAGGACTGTATAACACCTGCAAGTCTTACAGTAAAGGAGTTGTTGTTACACTGCCTCCCTCCTTGTCTCCCTGTTGTCTGGTCCACCTGCACCACACCACCATCAAGGGCCATATTACCAGGCAGCAGTATTTTGGGGTTGGCCCCGGGGGAACTACAGGTCCACACCACCGACCACCTTACACACGGGTGCAGCCCCCCTACAGAAACCGCTGCAGCAGCCACAGAAGAGAGAGAGATACCAGGGAAGCGCCAGAGAGTCCCCCTGTACCTGCAGAAGCCCTCGTGCCCACCTGTGACCGTGACAAGTTCCAGCCATCCTGCAGGTATAGCACACTCTCCCCCTGCAGCCCTCGGTGCATCCCCTCACAGAGGAGCTCAGCGCCACACTACCAGGAGAGACTACCATCACCATCATCCTCTCCTCATTCCCCTCACTCTCTTCCCATTACCCCGGCTCGCTGCATAGTTCTCTTTTGGCGTCACGAACAGGATAGGCTGTGTGCCTGTCACAAAGTACCAACACCTCAGCTGTGAGCAAACTGCCCTCAAGTGTGTGCTAACCGCAAAAGAGGGGGAACCCTGTATCCACAGAGACTTTAACTGTATGCTGCTTGTGAGAAAAGACTGCTAAAGTGTTTCTGCTACTGTTTTACTGAACTGTTTCGCCTGAGAGAAACTTTGCTTAAAAGAGGGGGAAGATGGAACCCATATCCCTGCGTGTAGATTTGCAGATGTTCAGCATGGACCTTGCTTTATTGAAAGAGACTTTACAAGCCACCATGTTTGTTTCACTGTGCCACCTTTACTGTGCTCTCAGAGACTTTGCCACTATCCTAAAGAAGAAGGATTTGTTTGCTGCGTCACAGCCGCAGTGCACCGCCCCTCAAGGGGTTAACTACAGCTCCGCTGAAGCGCGGGAAAGAGTAAGTCCCGCCTCACCTCAGAGCAGCTACGCAGCACCACAACAGCAACGGTCGCCCGCCAAGTCTGCTAGAGGTCTGCACAGACAGCGCTTCCGGAGTCCACTGTGTGCCGCCATCTTGGGTGAGTCCCAGCCTCATAGGAAAAAGAGCACCTCCGTCCCACACAGGAAGTGGGCGGAGCCTGGACCGCCCGGAAGAGGAGGGGGTTCAGTAGCGAGCAGCATGGCGAACAAGCAGCAACCCGAGACCGGAGTTCCCGCATCCGCCATGTCCGCCAACCCGGACGGCATGCCTGAGCCGCAGCCTGCCCCTCACTCCTCGGAGCAGGTCTGCATTAGTATGCCTCCGGATGCAGCGCTCGAGACAACAGACTCAAATGAGGCAGGGGCGCTAGAGGCTCCACAGTGCCAAGTTCCCGTCATCCCCTGGGAAGAAGGGGCCGCGATACAACCCCGGTTGATGGACAGTCGGCCACCGAGCCCGGAGGAATCCGTGATCCCCAAATGGTGCTTTGGGGACGAAGGCTGCCTGCAGCAGATCCGCACAGAGATCCGGGAAGTCAACACAGTCCAGGGGACCCAGCCCCGACAGCGGCCAAGCACCGACACCGACCAAAAGTATCGGCAGTTTTACCAGGAGAGGATGGACCGAGAGCGGGAGATCCGCCAGAGGCTGAAGGAGCCCACTGAGAAGGATGCACGCCCCTTACGGCTGCAAGGGACTGTCCGTGAGTTCAGCCGGGATCGGGGGTATGGGTTTATTGAGGACAACCACGGGCCCAAGTGGTATTTTGTAAACCGGGCTTTGGTGAAACGCCCTGACCTGCCGGAACACTTACACTCCCTTTTCCCAGGAGAACAGGTGGAGTTTACCCCCATGCTGGGACCCCGAGGGTGGTGGGCAGCGGGTGTCACCAGGGTACCGCCCCCACCTTATAGCGGCCTAGATGAGGACTGGTCAGAAGACCCCCACAGACCCTCCGTAGCCCTCCGTGAGACCCCAGAGGGCCTACGTCTGTTGCCGCTACCGCTCCCAGACTCTGATGGGAGTGCTCCCAGCTCCAAAATGGCTGAACCAGCGCCTTCTCCCCCTTCAGCCCCAGCAGTAGCTGCAGAAGCGGCTCCGCCTGCCCCGGTCCCTACTGTCCCAGCTCCAGCGGTACCCACCGTCACCTTAGAGGTACCACCTACGCAAGTAGAGGCCACCCTGGTGGTTGCAAAGCCTGTGTCCACGGCAACCTGGTCCACAAGCCTTCCGGGTGTCCGGGACGTCGCCACCACCACCATTGTGGAGGCGAATGCCACCTGGCATATGCACTTAGCGCCAGGGGTGAAGGTGCTCAGTGGTCCTAGCACATCCACCGGAGAGGAGAAAGCAGTGTCTGCAGGGGTCTCGGCTGAGTCCTCCATCCCCACACCATCTGGAGTTGCAGCAGCACAGCTACCAGCGTTCCCGCCACTCCCACCAGGTGAAGAGCGACCACCCTTATCCAGCGCTAAGGGCAGAGCCGCCATCTTGGCTCTCTACAAGATGCAGCAGCGCTGAGTTCGTCTGAGGTACTGTTTACCCACTGTTGGCAGGAATGCCCTAGTTACCTCAGAGACTGCAAAAAGTTAAATTTATTGCAACGTTTAAGTGCTATGTGCCTGGCATCTGCCATGATCTGAAGTATACTTTTATAAAGTTTTATGTGTGCTGCAATGTTCAAGTAAAAGTGCCTGGTCTTAGGACCATGAAAGTATTGCATTTAAAGTGCTCTTGTTTTGGGGGGGTTATGTTTTTGTTGGGGTTTAGTGTGTTAAAAAGACACACATCTGCCATGGACTGCCCACTCCAGTGTTCCACTTTAACTCAGAGACTCTCATGGACACTATCTTTGTCATGTGCCACAGAGCGTTGTTTGTTCTGCCAAAAAGGGACTTCATGTTCATGGACACTACCAGAACTCTATATATATTGAGCTGTGCCAGAAGCCCTATACTACTACACTGTTATTGCAGCCATGTGTATTGTTTATTCAAAAGAAGCACTCTAATATGGACGCTGTGCTAAGTGCCAATAGAGAGACTTTAAGAGTTCCCTGTTGGGCAGGAGCCCACTATGTTTACAAAATTGTTTGCACTATATTTGCCTATGTGCCTAACCAAACTTTTACACTTTTATACAGGTATGGTGCCTTTTATTTGTGTTTCCAGCTTTCATCCTCGCCCCAGCCCGTCGCCGAGGCCGGCTTATTTTTAGAGGGGGAATTATGTAGTATACCAGAGCATGGTTCCTGTGGCTGGGCTGAGGATGGCACCTGTCAACAAGTGTTATTATATATTTTTAGGAGTTAACATGTTTTATGTGCAACTATTCTGTGTATTTCTCTGTACCAGTAACTGGCAGGCAGAGAATGGGTTACATGCTTTACACTGCACACAACACACTACAGCGACATTTACTGACCGTAGTGGGAACTGCTCTAGGTAGTGTGGTAAGCTTAGGAAGTTGCTGGAAGGGGGTGTGGTTATGCAGATAGGCCCCCTATATAAGGCTGGCTGTTGCAGTGTTTAGCTGAGACAAGTTGAGACAAGTGAGACAAGCTGAGACAAGAGACAGGAGACAAGCTGAGACAGGAGACAAGTGACCAGCTGTAGAGGGGATAACATCACCTCAGGAGATCACCACAGAGAGAGAAGCTGCTGAGGGGAACAAGGAGAAAGATCTTACACAGAGCAGCAAGAGAACAGACAGCTGGAGGTGAGAGAAAGAGAGACCTTGAGAGACAGTTTGTCAGGTGCACCCTCAGGAAAGGGGCAGCACATATACAGTCAGTGGGAATCCTAAAGACAGACACCCAGTGGAGAGACTTGGCTGTAGGAGGGGGCCGAGTTAACTTAGCCTCGGCACCCATCTTCCTGACATTCGGGGGGTAGGATTGACTAGGACCCCTGGATCCTCTGGGAACCGAAAGTTGTGGCCTAAGGCCCGGCCCAGTAACTTTGCAGGAAGCTCCCTGGCAGACAGGGAGGGGAAAAGCAGACTCAAGCGCCATTGGGAGAAGTCCACAGGATCACCGTGCTCACCAGCGTCCCACACGTACTGGCAGACCAGGACCTAAGGCAGGTCGTCTCTCTTCACACCACCAGGCTCTCACAAGCACAGTAGCTCAGTCAAAGCCGCCAGTATTCATCACTGTATGCTAAAGGACTGTATAACACCTGCAAGTCTTACAGTAAAGGAGTTGTTGTTACACTGCCTCCCTCCTTGTCTCCCTGTTGTCTGGTCCACCTGCACCACACCACCATCAAGGGCCATATTACCAGGCAGCAGTATTTTGGGGTTGGCCCCGGGGGAACTACAGGTCCACACCACCGACCACCTTACACACGGGTGCAGCCCCCCTACAGAAACCGCTGCAGCAGCCACAGAAGAGAGAGAGATACCAGGGAAGCGCCAGAGAGTCCCCCTGTACCTGCAGAAGCCCTCGTGCCCACCTGTGACCGTGACAAGTTCCAGCCATCCTGCAGGTATAGCACACTCTCCCCCTGCAGCCCTCGGTGCATCCCCTCACAGAGGAGCTCAGCGCCACACTACCAGGAGAGACTACCATCACCATCATCCTCTCCTCATTCCCCTCACTCTCTTCCCATTACCCCGGCTCGCTGCACAGTCACTAAGTGGGCCCCACAGAAGCAGGGGGCCCACCCTTCATGAGTGCTGATACCGCCTGGGGGGCCCCCTACAGACATGTACCATACTGAGCTTACACTTTAGAGCAGACGTGTCAAACTCAGGCCCTCCAGCTGTTGCAAAACTACGAGTCCCATCATGCCTGGAAAGCCAAAGCTTGATGGGAATTGTAGTTTTAAAACACACAGAGAGGGACCATCACACTGATAGGACACAGAGAGGGACCCTGCATCATACTGCTAATACACAGAGAGGGACCCCGCATCATACTGCTAATACACAGAGAGGGACCCTGCATCATACTGCTAATACACAGAGAGGGACCCAGCATCATACTGCTTATACACAGAGAGGGACCCCGCATCACACTCATAATACACAGAGAGGGACCCGGCATCATACTGCTAATACACAGAGAGGGGGGACCCCGCATCACACTGATACTACACAAAGAGGGACCCCGCATCACACTGATAATACACAGAGAGGGGGGACCCCACATCACACTGCTAATACACAGAGAGGGACCCCGCATCACACTGCTAATACACAGAGAGGGACCCCGCATCACACTGCTAATACACAGAGAGGGACCCTGCATCATACTGCTAATACACAGAGAGGGACCCCGCATCACACTCATAATACACAGAGAGGGACCCGGCATCATACTGCTAATACACAGAGAGGGACCCCGCATCACACTGATAATACACAGAGAGGGGGGACCCCGCATTACACTGATACTACACAGAGAGGGCTGCCCCGCATCAAACTGATACTACACAGAGAGAGACCCCGCATCACACTGATACTACACAGAGAGGGACCCGACATCACATTGATAATACACAGAGAGGGACCCCGCATCACACTGATAATACACAGAGAGGGACCCCACATCATACTGATAATACACAGAGAGGGACCCCGCATCATACTGATAATACAAAGAGAGGGGGGACCCCACATAACACTGATAATACACAGAGAGGGACCCCGCATGATACTGATAATACACAGAGAGGGGGGACCCCGCATCACACTGATAATACACAGAGAGGGGCCCCGCATCGCACTGATACTACACAGAGAGGGGGGACCCCACATCACACTGATAATACACAGAGAGGGGCCCCGCATACCATAAATAAACTCTCTCTTACTTTAGAAATACTTGATACAGTGATATACAATGGACTTCTGACTTGACAATATACTCTGACTTAGAGGAGTAGAGAGGAGGATGTCGAGAGAGTCCCAACCCAATGTAGTACTGTGCTCTGCCGGAACTTTAGAAGTAGAATAAGTAGAATACTTGAGAATAGAGAGAATACTTGGGCCTGTGTTTTGACTCCTTTGGTCTTTACACAACCTATTGCCCACCACTGTCGGGTGACCTGTCCTAGAGGGTTACTCAAGCCCCAGAACTTGTTACCTGGATTGAGCAGAGTGGCCAAGGTTTCCTGGTTACACCCACGCTGCGAGATAGAGTACATAGTCTTCTAGCAACTTTGCTTTATCCAGATCAGTTCCTCTTTCTTCAGGATACTGTTCTGCACCTTTAGACGTGTTCACGGTGTGGGCTGGGATGATCCCTGACTTGTCCTCTCTGAGAATGTCTAGCACTGCATAGTGTGTGGAAGACCTTTCAGGCTTTCAAGAAAAGAGTGTCCTTGTATCCCATGTGCGTCTGTTCACTACCACACCTCAGACTACACTGGAGGCTGATTACATGTGTTCCTACACTTCCTCTCCCCATGTGACTACCTTCTACAGGGTATGTAATACCTGCTGTGAGTGGGTGAGAAGAGAGTGCAGAGAAAGACGGGGAAAAGAGAGGTAGAGAAGAGGAAAGAGCTCTAATTGGTGCACAAATCACAAACAACAATAACCCCTTGAGTACTACAGCAGTGCAATACTTAAAGTATTAATACAAATAGAAAAAGGAGATGATCGGGGGGCACTCACCATAAAATTCTTCTTTATTTCTTTACATTAAAAACTCCGTGCAATAAGGACCGAGGATGCCAGCACCATGATGATTGCAGAGGTCACGCCCTAGGTTTTGCATTCATACTTCACCTATGGAGGGTAGACGAGGGGGAGTAGGATAAACTTTGATGGTTTCAGCAGCTAGTGGCTTGATGGGTAGATCTCTGTCGCTGAAGAGTTTCAGCCGGTTGCGGTGAACAGTGGTAGGCAACTTTCCAGCTTTTTGGATCTGGTACACGCCAGCAGCTTCATGTGGAGTGGAGATTATTGTATAAGGATCCTCTTCGAACAGTGGATCAAGTTTCCCAGAATGGTGGCCATCTTTTAGCCAGACTCTGTCACCAATATTAAGAGGTTGGGAGTTGGCACGCCAATTATAATCCTCCTCCTGGCAGTGGCGAGCTTCTTTCACCCTGCTGCTAACTATCGTTTGTGCTTCTTGAAATCTTTGCTGGTGCTCTTGTACCCAATCTGTGGTAGCTTAGAAGAATCTGTAACTTAAATGTCTAAGGCCCTGTCCTTAGGTAGTTGGCCTTGTCGCCAAACATCAAGTAGAAGGGAGTGTAGCCAATAGAACAATGAATAGTGTTATTGTAAATTTCCAACAATTCTCCCAGAAGTTCAGGCCATTCGCTTAGATATGGCAGCCATTCTCAGCATGTTGATGACCACCTGATTCATGCATTCACACAGTGCATTTCCTTGATATGCCGTGGTCCTGAGTTTCTTGCACTCGTGATACTGACATAAGTCTTGGAAGAGCTGAGACTCAAATGCCGGACCTTGGTTTGAAAGGATAGCCTCAGGGCAGCCATAGTGCTTGATGCAGTGGTGGTACAACATGATGGCTGTAGTTCTGGCTGTTTTTTACTGGAATGACGACTGCCTATTTGCTGTAGTGGTCAAACATGGTTAGGGCATAGCTGAAGCCGGATCTTGTAGTGGTCAATTTCACATGGTCTATGGCCACAATTTCTCCTGGTCTGGTGGTACTGATGGGATATAGGGGTGCATCCGTCTTTCCTCTTTTGGCAAGATTGCAACTGGGGCAATTTTGACACCAACCTTTAATATCAGTTTTCATACCGACCCAATAAAATCTTCTCCAGATAGTAGCTTATGTATTCCGAAGTGGCCGGACTGATCATGATAGACATCTAAGACCATTTTGGCGTCTCGCTGTGGAATGAGAATTTGTTGAACTCTCCTGCCTGTGACAGAATCCAAGGAGTTCCTGAGGAATAGGCCTCTCTGCAGGAGGAGACGTTTTCTCTAGCTCAATGTCTGGGTGAGCCTTGCATAGCCTGATGGGTACCTTGCCGGTGATCAAGTAAGCTCTCCAACGAAACAGCTTTCTGCCTGTAGCAGTTTCACTTTACACCACGTTTGATAAATCTCCCCCATAGGGGACATTTATCTTTGTGTTTGCACTTTTTTTGGGGTGGGGTGATAAGGAGATTTTGTGAACCTTATGAATATCTGTGGAAGAATTCTTAAGGATTTTGCGCTATTTTTCATCAGTTTCCAATGCCTGCACCTTTTTTTTTAATGTTTGCAAAAGGGGAGGGGGGGGGGTTGTTACATAGTTACATAGTTAATACGGTTGAAAAAAGACACATGTCCATCAAGTTCAACCAAGGAGGGGATGGATACAGGGAAGGGGGAGGGGTGATAGGTTCTATACATATGCATTTATATTATTTTGCTCTAAGAACTTGTCTAGGCCGGTTTTGAAGCCTTCTACTGTTTTTGTTGTGACCAGATACTGTGGTAGACTGTTCCACAGATTCACAGTTCTCATGGTAAAGAAGGCTTGTCGCCTCCAGAGATTGAACCTTTTTTTCTCCAGGCGGAGGCAGTGCCCCCTTGTCCTTTGAGGGGGTTTTACCTGGAACATCTTTTCCCCATATTTCTTGTAGGGGCCATTTATATATTTAAATAAATTAATCATATCTCCCCTTAAACGTCTCTTCTCCAGACTAAACATATTTAATTCTTTTAATCTCTCCTCATAACTAAGATGCTCCATTCCCCTTATTAGTTTAGTTGCCCGTCTTTGTACCCTCTCCAGCTTTAGAACATCTTTTTTATGAATCGGGTTCCAAAACTGGACAGCATACTCCAGATGAGGCCGCACCAAAGCTTTATAAAGCGGTAATATTATATCCCTGTCCCGTGAGTCCATGCCTTTTTTAATGCATGACAATATCCTGCTGGCCTTAGAAGCAGCTGCCTGACATTGTGTGCTGTTCTGTAGTCTATTATCTACAAGTACACCCAGATCCTTCTCCATCAGTGACTCTCCCAGAGTAACTCCCCCCAGGACATATGATGCATGTGGGTTATTAGTACCCAGGTGCATAACTTTACATTTATCCACATTGAACCTTATTTGCCAAGTTGACGCCCAAACACTTAGTGAGTCTTGTAACATGGGCACATCCTCCATAGACTGTACTGTACTACAAAGCTTGGTGTCATCTGCAAAGATAGAAACATTGCTGTTAATTCCATTCTCAATATCATTAAAGGAGAAGTCCGGCCAAAATTTATTTTTTATATGTTATTACTTATGGAAAGTTATACAATTTTCTAATGTACATTAATTATGGGAAATGCTCATATACTGCTATTTCCCTTAATTTAGTGTTTCAGGAAGTGTTAGAATTCTCTCAGAACCAGTGACGTCACGACGAAAGGTGTAATTTCTATGGAGTGTCCAGCAGGGGGCGCTCTATATATAGAAGTCAATGAGTACCATTGACTTCTATATATAGTGCGCCCCTGCTGGACACTCCATTGGAATTACAATGGATGTGTGTATGTAATGTAATGTAATGTACTGTACTTTGCGATTGAATACATTTACGGAATACTTTGGGGAGCAAGTGTCCTTGCTCCCCAAAGTATCCCATAAATGTATTCAGTAAATACATTTGCAGGGCACCGAGCAGGGAGGGAGAGAGGTGCCATCTACCTCACCCCTCCCTGCTCGGTGCTGGGAACATATACAAAGTACTACTCCCCCATTATCTGCAAGAATCTGCAAGAATTTGCTAGAAGCCTACATACTCTATCTGGATCAGTTCCTCTTACATCAGGATACTGTCCTGCACCTTTAGACTTCTTCATGGCATGGGCTGTGATGATCCCTCACTTGTCCTCTCTGAGAGTGTCTAGAGAGGACAAGAAAGAAAGCTGAGCCAGTCCTTCTCTGCTGGCTATTAAGGTTCATACCCTGATCCCAGCTCCCCCTATCTATTCCTGCGATCCCCGTTCCTTATTCCTCTGCTTGCTCAACTTGTTACCTGACCTCCCGCCTGACCTTTGACTATCCGATTGTTTCCTGATTTTGTACTGCGTTGCCCGTTTGGTTCTGACTTGGCTTGTTAACTCCCCTTTATTGTGTTTGTCTTTCTGTCTTGTTCTGTGTTGCACTTATTCAGTACAGGGAACATCTTTGTGGTTGTCCGCGGCTGCCTAGGACCGATTGAGGCAAGTAGGTAGGGACAGTGGGTGGGTTCAGACTCAGCACCCACTTTATCGTCCTGTCCCTAAGTAAGAGAAAGATAATCAGCTCACCGGTTGTTGGCACTCTTCGGTGCTGCGGATCCACACCTGGCTGGTGTGTGCCAACGTATCCAAGGAAAACAATGATCCAGCACGTAGCGAAGAAAGTAGCCTTTATTTCCAATTGCAGGTAAAAACATGTGAAACACCATAGTGCAGGGACCCCACAGAGATCAGACGCGTTTCGAGCACATGCGCACTCTTGCTCACTGATAACTCCACCCCACCACATTGCTTACTTAAATACCTTACAACCAGGTGCATTTCATTAATGTGGAGGTGAATAAATGAACACATGATGTGCTGTCAGTATTGTCACAAAAGCTCAGCACATACATTTTACAAGATATATACAAAGAAAAACAATAAGAACATATGAGGAAAACATATTAGAGGGATGAGAGGTGGACAGGATGATTATGGATTACATATTCACACATCAGAAAAAGCCAAATAATGAATACATGAGAAAATAAACAGCTGTAACTCTAAATACAATCCAAGTTCTAATAATTTCTATTTATACATGTATATAGTCAGCATTCCCATGTATCCATCCTACACTCCTTTAAGAACACATATATACCTTCTAAATAAATGTTATAACTAAACATGTGTGAAAATTGGAAAACAATAAGTTGTTAAGTCACCAACTGCAAAAAATGTATGTGAAAAACCGCTGTGCATAGCGTGTTATGTAAACAAGAGGCAAGGTTTATAAATACAAAGAAGATGAAAACAAACATACAGGGATGACAATAATATATGTATAACAAGAACTAGGAGGGCAAGAGTGCAAAGGGATAGAAACATGAAAACATGAGATTAATAGTGAAATAATAATTCCCGACGTACATTCATGCCCTCTTGCTGATAATACAATTTTTTCAATGCCATAAATTATGAAAGATTTACAGTTAGAATGGTGACAATTAATGAAGTGTAGTGATGCACCTGATTTATTTCTTAGTAGATTTCCGGTGATGTCATTGAGATGTTCCAGTGCACAAACTTTTTCTGCTCGTGCAACCGACATATTTTATGTTGCACATGGAACACTCAATGACATACACCACATACGTAGAATTACAATCTATGTGTTGTTTGATGGAAAATTGTTTAGAATTGGAATTATTATGAAATGTACTGCAAACTTTAGCAAAAGTACAACTGCGGCACGGATAAGTACCGCACTTGAAAAAGCCAAGCCGTTGTAACCATGTCGGGGACCTCTTTTCTGATAGAACCAAACTTGGAGACAGCATGTCCCAGAAGGTCTTGGCCCTCTTGGGGACAACTGCACAACCCTGAGCCAGCAATTCGGCCAACTTATCATCCTCCTGCAAAATATGAATATGTTTCTTGATAATGTATTTTATACTATTGAAAAGCGGAGTATAGGTAAGTGCCAATACCGGTTTAGGAAAGTTTTTTTGTTGTTTGTTTGCTGGTGACTTGTATTTAGCCAACAAAACACAGTAATCACTGAACTCAAGGAGAACAGCGAAAAAAATTCCAATGAAGTACTCAATCAAGAGTCTCCACTGATGCCCCCAAAAATTTTAATATGCAAAACAAGAGTCCGTGGAGCCTCAGTTATGAGTCTCAAAACACGGGATAGCCAGATATCTCTAGCCTGTTGCCAACGGGGTACCTCCATGATGGGGAGAGCACCACACCACCCTGATAAATAACCCCTTAAGTCCCACTCGGTTGACTTGTATTTAGGTTGGATTAATGTTTGGCGATCTTTTTTAACGACTATATTTCGTGCTCTATCACAATGGAAATTGCTATATCCTCTTGCTTTTAACCTATGTTCCAAATTACGAGTCTCTTGCTCAAAGATGTCACTATTAGTGCAATTCCTCTTAATATGGGTCATTTCCCCCACGGGAATGGCCCGTATAGTATGAGGTGGGTGATTACTGTCTGCCCTGAGTAATGTGTTACCCGAAATGGGTTTACGATAAGTAGAAAAGGGAGTTATCAGTGAGCAAGGGTGCGCATGCGCTCGAAACGCGTCTGTGTCTGTGGGGTCCCTGCACTATGGTGTTTCACATGTTTTTACCTGCAATTGGAAAATAAAGGCTACTTTCTTCACTACTTGCTGGATCATTGTTTTCCTTGAATCGTCCTGTCCCTACCTCCCCTGTCCTGACAGAAAGAAGGAGAAAAGAGATAGGTAGAGAAGAGGAAAGAGCTCTCATTGGTGCACGAATCACAAACAACATTAACCCCTTGAGTACTTCAGCTGTGCAATAGAGTTGTGCATACAATATACGTACTAGCGACATCTAGTGTCAAAACTTAGGTACGACTGCATCACGACATGCCCCTCTCTGTGTATTATCAGTGTGATGTCGGGTCCCTCTCTGTGTATTATCAGTGTAATGCGGGGCCCCTCTCTGTGTAGTATCAGTGTGATGCGGGGCCCCTCTCTGTGTATTATCAGTGTAATGTCGGGTCCCTCTCTGTGTATTATCAGTGTAATGCGGGGCCCCTCTCTGTGTAGTATCAGTGTGATGTGGGGTCCCTGTCTGTGTCGTATCAGTGTGATGCGGGGCCCCTTTGCGTATTATCAGTATGATGTGGGGTCCCTCTCTGTGTATTATCAGTGTGATGCGGGGCCCCTCTCTGTGTATTATCAGTGTGATGCGGGGCCCCTCTCTGTGTATTATCAGTGTGATGCAGGGTCCTTCTCTGTGTATTATCAGTATGATGTGGGGTCCCTCTCTGTGTATTATCAGTGTGATGCGGGGCCCCTCTCTGTGTATTATCAGTGTGATGCGGGGTCCTTCTCTGTGTATTATCAGTGTGATGCGGGGTCCCCCCTCTTTGTGTATTATCAGTATGATGCCGGGTCCCTCTCTGTGTATTATCAGTATGATTCAGGGTCCCTCTCTGTGTATTATCAGTGTGATGCGGGGTCCCTCTCTGTGTATTATCAGTGTGATGCGGGGTCCCTCTCTGTGTATTATCAGTGTGATGCGGGGTCCCTCTCTGTGTATTATCAGTGTGATGCGGGGCAGCCCTCTCTGTGTATTATCAGTGTGATGCGGGGTCCCTCTATGTGTAGTATCAGTGTGATGCGGGGTCCCTCTCTGTGTATTATCAGTGTGATGCGGGGTCCCTCTCTGTGTATTATCAGTGTGATGCGGGGTCCCTCTCTGTGTATTATCAGTGTGATGCGGGGTCCCTCTCTGTGTATTATCAGTGTGATGTGGGGTCCCTCTCTGTGTATTAGCAGTATGATGCTGGGTCCCTCTCTGTGTATTATCAGTGTGATGCGGGGTCCCTCTTTGTGTAGTATCAGTATGATGCGGGGTCCCTCTCTGTGTAGTATCAGTGTGATGCGGGGTCCCTCTTTGTGTATTATCAGTGTGATGTGGGGTCCCTCTCTGTGTAGTATCAGTATGATGCGGGGTCCCTCTCTGTGTATTATCAGTGTGATGCGGGGTCCCTCTTTGTGTAGTATCAGTATGATGCGGGGTCCCTCTCTGTGTAGTATCAGTGTGATGCGGGGTCCCTCTTTGTGTATTATCAGTGTGATGCGGGGTCCCTCTCTGTGTAGTATCAGTATGATGCGGGGTCCCTCTCTGTGTATTATCAGTGTGATGCGGGGTCCCTTTTTGTGTATTATCAGTGCACCCTCACTGATTTACGTCCCTTCAAAAGCCCTGTCAATGGAGCTGCCAAAGTAGCAAAATGAAGAAACCTCATATAATAGTCTACCAAACCCAGGAACAATTTTACTTGCCGCGTAGTGACAGGCCTGGGTCAACCCTGTATTGCCTCTACCTTATTCATCTGGGGTTTGATGACTCCGCACCCAATGACATAGCCTAAGCATTGGGCCTCCTCTAACCCGATGGCACATTTCTTTGGGGTAGCAGTTAGTCCTGCCCTACGGAGTGAGAGGCCGGAGCACCGTGCAGACCCAAAGGGAACACCTTATACTGATAAAGCCCCTCGGTGTGACAAAGGCCGTTTTCTCCTTGGCAGCCTCCGTCAAGGGCACTTGCCAGTACCCTTTGGTGAGGTCCAAAGTAGAAAAGTACCTGTCCTGTCCTAACTGCTCAATTAAGTCATCCACCCGGGGTATAGGATACGCTTCAAATTTCCTTGCTTAGCTTAGGAAAATCATTGCAAAAACGTCCCAATCCGGTTTGGTTATTAAAACTATCGGGCTGACAATCACGTCCAGCCGCAGCATCAACTGTACTGCCCCTGCGATGGCTTGGCGCCGAGCTTCAGGTACCCGGTACGCCTTTAGCTGGATTTTCACCCCGGGCTCGGTGACAATGTCTAGCTGCTCTATTGTAGATTTGACTCTGAGCTTCCTGAGCTGCTTCCATATGTTCCCTGACAAGGGGCATCACTGTCTCCAGGGGATGTCTGCCATATAGAAGTTCGAAGGGCGAGAACCCAGTGGAGGCCTGGGGCACTTCTCGCACTGCCAACATTAGATAGGGCAGAAGCAGGTCCCAGTCCCTTCCATCCTTAGTTCATGCTGGGACAGGGGGATCTCAGCCTGGGGAGATAAAAAAGTGTGTTAACCCCTTCCTTCCCAATGTCAGAACACTGCCTATGGCTACTACACTGTATCTGTGTATATATAATGCAAAGCTAACGTGATATAGATGGGTTTTATATATGACCTGGCAATTTTTTTTTCATTCCAACTCCCAGACAATTAGCAGCAGCTGAGGTGTAGTATGGGGTTCTGCAGCAGCTGAGGTGTAGTATGGGGTTCTGCAGCAGCTGAGGTGTGTGGTATGAGGTTCTGCAGCAGTTGAGGTGTAGTATGGGGTTATGCAGCAGCAGAGGTGTATGATGAGGTTCTGCAGCAGCTGAGTTATATGATGGGGTTCTGCGGCAACTGAGGTGTATGATGAGGTTCTGCAGCAGCTGAAGTGTATGATGATGTTCTGCAGCAGCTGAGGTGTGTATGATGATTGGCAGCGGCAGCTGATGTGAATAGTATGGGGTTCTACAGCAGCTGAGGTTTGTGTCAGAAGAGCCGCCTGTCGATATTAGCTGACTGTATGAGCTGCCTGAGTGTGTATGTATGAGTTGCCTGTATGGATGTGCATGCATGAGCTGTCTGTATGAGTGTGCATGTATGATCTGACTGTATGAGTGTGCATGTATGATCTGTCTGTAACATCATTTTCTACAGGACATACAGCAGCTGATAAGTACTGGAACACTAGAGATGTGTTGTCTTGATATATCTTGTTGTCGTGATATATGGCAATTGACATACAACAATGTTTTTGTGCCTCTAGATTAATACTAGGTTAACCCCTTAGCGACCCATGACGTATCTGGTACGTCATGGTGCCGCGGGGGGAGTTCAGACAGGGGGCCTGCCGGGACCCCGCTCTGAACGGCGCCGCTCCCGGCTGATGTCTGCAGCCTGGGAGCGCCTCTATTAGCTGGCAGGGGTTCTGTTGCCGCGCTGGCTGGAAAGCCACTAAATGCAGCTGCATTTAGCTGCTTAGCTCTGCACGTCCCTGGTGTCTAGTGGGACGCATTCCGGGGGGAGATCCGTCCTTCTGCCCGTGCAATGACACTGATCAAGGCTCGGCAATACATTGCTATGGCCTGCAGCAGGCCAAAGCAATCTATGACCGATCTAATCGATCGCAGAGAGATCAGTGAGATCTATGAGAGATGAGTGCTGTCTATATACAAGTCCCCCAGGGTAGTACTTAAAGTAAAAAAAAAAATTAAAAAAAAAAAGTGAAAATGTTTTTTTATTAATAAAAAAATCCCCTCCCCTATTAAAAGTCCAAATCACCCCCCTTTTCCCATTTTATAAATATAAATAAATAAATAAATAAACAAATAAATAAACATGTTTGCTATCGCCGCGTGCGTAATCGCCCGATCTATTAATTTATCACATTCCTGATCTCGCACGGTAAATGGCGTAAGTGCAAAATCTCAAAGTGCAAAATTGTGCATTTTTGGTCCCATCAAATCCAGAAAAATGTAATAAAAAGTGATCAAAAAGTCGTATATGCGCAATCAAGGTACCGATTTACCCCAGGGCGAGTGGCGTAAACTACTGTACATAAGTAACCTGGGGACAGGGAATGAGGGGACAGCAGCAAAAGGGGTCCCAGAGGTCAGACATGCGCCACACGTTAGACTGGGTTCACACTACGTTTTTGCAATCCGTTTGTTCATCCGTTTTTGCAAAAAAAACGGATGGAAAAAACGGATGCTTTTGTGTGCATCTGTTTTGATCCGTTTTTCCATTAATTTCCAGTGTAAAAAAAAAAAAAAAAAGATCAAACGTACACAAAAACGAAGCTGGCCTTACTTTTGTGTACGTTAAAAAAACGGATGCCTTTTGATCCATTTTTTTTTTTTTTTTATAATGGAAGTCAATGGAAAAATGGATGCACACAAATGCATCAGTTTTTCTCATCAAAAAAACCTAGTGTGAACTCAGCCTTACTTCTACATTAGTTTTGACAGATAATAAAATGAAGATAAACAAATAAATAAATAACGGTAGGTGGGGGGCTTTAGGGGACAAACTTTTTGTATGTAAATGGTGGAATTGATCCGAAGGTGTCCATTCCTGGGCACATACTATGCACATTTGCTGTGGATGGAACAGAAGAGGGAGCTCCAGGCTCATAAATAGGAGCCTTCACCATTCACTGTAAGTTCTCTGGATGGATCTGATCTGATGAAGTTGTTGCTTTGTTTTTAGTTATTCACATCTTTCTGACTTCTGGTATAGAAATGATTCATGGTGCAACCAGAATCTTATTTTGGACCTTTTTTTGGCAGTTTTTCATTGTTACAGCTGTAACATTGTTGTTTTTTTTCCCCATTGTTTTAGTTGTATAGATGTTGGCTTAATGCGGGGTGAGTTGTATTTTTCCATGGTGTTATTTTAAGATACATTAAACTTATTAATTGACTTTTATTAAAGGGAAATGGAAACAAAAAAGTGTAGTGTGTAACCTTTGGAAAAAAAAAAAAAATCAAAATATAGCTATGTTCACACAACGTTCAAAAAACGTTTAAAAAGACGTCCGTTATTGCATCGTTTTAAGTGGGTTGACCAAATTGCGTTGAAGTTTATGGAATAACGGACGTCTTTTTAACACAGTGCATTGAATGCGTCTGCATTAACAGATGTCAGTCATTCAATACAATGTGTGAAAAAGACGTCCGTTATTCCATAAACTTCAATGCAATTTGGTCAACCCACTTAAAGTGATTCAATAACGTACGTCTTTTTAAACGCAAAAAAAACCTGACTTTTTTTTCTTTTTTTGAACGTTGAGTGAACATAGCCAAAGGTTGTAATTTTTAGTGTCTGAACAGATGGTTGTACATAGTGAACATGTTAATTATTTGGACGGTTGTAATCAATTATGACCGTAAATCTTTTTTTTTTCTTTTACTTTATTTAAATTTAAAATTATTTTTAATATAAATTAAAACTATTTCAAATTATTATTTATTTATTTATTTATTTATTTAAAGGGGTGATCCAGCTAAATAAAATCTTCCAGTACTTATCAGTTGCTGTATGTCCTACAGGAAGTGTTGTATTCTTTCCAGTCTGGAGAGGAGAGCAGGAGAGGGGATTTGCTGCTATTTACAACAGTTCCTGTCATGGACAGAGGTGGCAGCAGAGAGCATTGTGTCAGACTGGAAACAATAATCCACTTCCTGCAGGATATACAGCAGCTGATAAGTACTGAAAGACTTGAGATTTGTTTAATAGAAGTAAATTACAAAACCCTGGCACTTTCTGACACCTGTATATTTGGAAAAAAAAAAGAATTTTCACTGGAGTGCCCCTTTAACCCCTTGCCGCATAAGGATGTACCGGCACGTCCAAATCTGCAGCCCGTTCCTGCAGATGGACGTGCCAGTACGTTCTCGGGATGACAGGGGCGCAGGAGCTGCGCCCCTGTCATCCCCGGAGGGGCCCGGCTGTCAGTGATAGCTGGTGACAGGGCATAAAAAGTGTTAGTGTCCATCCCCCAAGTCGCCCCCCACCCCCCCCAGTCACCCCTGTCCCCCAGTCACCCCCCTTCCCCATATACATTACCTGATCCAGGGAGGTCCGTCCTCCTCTGCTTCCTGGCTGGTTATGAAGTGCGCATGCGCTCCAGAAACAGCCAACTCTGAAAATTTAAAGTGACAGAGACCAATTTGGTCTCTGTCACTGAACTATGATTACTGTGATAGAAAATATCACAGTAATCATAGTAATATAGTGAAAATGAATGTGCAAATCACAAAAAGTGAAAAACATAAAAAAAAAACACACACACTTTTTATTATAGTAATAATTGCAGTTTACTCCCAAATTACCCCTAACCCCCCCAGATTACACGTAACCACCACACGTTGCCCGTAACCACCGCACATTGCCCGTAACCACCGCACGTTGCCAGTGACCCCCTCCAGATAGTCCGTAATCACCCCAGATTACCTATTAGCACTTCAGTTTATCCGTAACAATCCCAGATTGTCTGTAATCCCCCCAGGTTGCCCGTAACCACTGCCGGTTGCGCATAACCATCCCAGGTTGCTCGTAATCATGCCAGATTACATGTAACCCCCCAGATTGCACGCAACCACCGCACGTTGCCTCTAACCACCGCACGTTGCCTCTGACCACCGCACATTGCATCTAACCACCCCAAATTGCCAATGACCCCCTCCAGATTGCCCGTAACCACGCCAGATTACAGATACCCACCTCAGATTACCTATAAGCACTTCAGTTTATCCGTAACCACCCCAGATTGTCCATAACCACCCCACGTTGCCCGTAACCACCCTATGTTTCCCGTTACCACAGCAGGTTGCCTGTAACCACCGCAGGTTGTCTGTAACCACAGCAAGTTGTCCGTATCCACCCCAGGTTGCCCTTAACCACCCCACATTGCCCGTAACCACCCCAGGTTGCCCCTGACCACCCCATGTTGGCTGTATCCACCCCAGATTAACCGTAACCACCCCAGTTTGTCTGTAACCACAGCAGGTTGTCCGTATCCACCCCAGGTTGCCCGTAGCCACCCCAGGTTGCCCGTAACCACCCCAGGTTGCCCGTGACCACCCCTTGTTGACCGTATCCACCCCAGATTACCCGTAACCACCCCAGGTTGTCTGTAACCACAGCAGGTTGTCCGTATCCACCCCAGGTTGCCAGTAACCACCCCAGGTTGCCTGTAAACACCCAAGGTTGCCTGTAACCACCCCAGGTTGCCCGTGACCACCCCATGTTCACCGTATCCACCCCAGATTACCCGTAACCACCCCAAATTGTCTGTATCCACCCCAGATTACCCGTAACCACCCCAGGTTGCCCGTAACCAGCTCCAGATTACCCGGAACCACCCCAGACTGTCCGTAACCACCCCACATTAGCTGTAATCTCATTTTTTTTATTTTGTTTTAGTAACTGCGCTATTCTAATAACTATTACTAGCTGCGGTTTTGCCCCAGCAAATTGGCGCTCCTTTCCTTCTGAGCCCCGCTGTGTGCCCATACAGTGGTTTATGCCCACATATGGGGTACCGTTGTACTCAGGAGAACCTGCGTTACAGATTTTGGGGTACATTTTTTCTCCTGTTCCTTGTGAAATTTTGAAATTTCAAACTAAACCAACATATTATTGGAAAAATTCGAATTTTTTATTTTTACTGGCCAACTTTGAGTACTTTTCTCTAATACCTGTGGGGTCAAATGCTCACCACACCCCAAGATGAATTCTCTGAGGGGTGCACTTTCCAAAATGGAGGGACTTATGGGGAGATTTTACTCCGCTGGCACTACAGGCGCACTGCAAATGCACCTGGCGCTTAGAAACTTCTTCAGCAAAATCTGCATTGAAAATGCTAATTGGCGCTCCTTTCCATCTGAGGCCTGCTGTGTGCCCATGCAGTGGTTTACGCCCACATATGGGGTACCGTTCTACTCAGAAGAACCTGCGTTACAGATTTTGTGGTAAATTTTCTCTCCTCTTCCTCGTGAAATTGAGAAATTTCAAACTAAAGGAACTTATTATTGGAAAAATTTTAGTTTTTCATTTTTACTGTGAAATTTTGAATACTTTCCTCTAATACCTGTGGGGTCAAAATGCTCACCACACCCCAAAATGAATTCTTTGAGGGGTGCAATTTCCAAAATGGGGTGACTTATGGCGAGATTTTACTTCGCTGGCACTACAGGGGCACTGCAAATGCACCTGGCGCTCAGAAACTTCTTCAGCAAAATCTTCATTGAAAAAGCTAATTGGCGCTCCTTCTGTTCTGAGCCCTGCTGTTTGCCCATACAGTAGTTTATGCCCACATATGGGGTACCGTTCTACTCAGGAGAACCTGCGTTACATATATTGGGGTACATTTTTTCTCTTGTTCCTCGTGAAATTGAGAAATTTCAAACTAAACGAACATATTATTGGAAAAATTTGAGTTTTTCATTTTTACTGTCTACTTTTGAATACTTTCCTCTAATACCTGTGGGGTCAAAATGCTCACTGCACCCCAAGATGAATTCTTTGAGGGGTGTACTTTCCAAAATGGGATGACTTTTGGGGGGGTTCTATTCTGCTGACACTACAGGGGCTCTGCAAACGCACCTGGCGCTCAGAAACTTCTTCAGCAAAATCTGCAATGGAAAAGCTAATTGGCGCTCCTTCCCTTCTGAGCCCCGCTGTGTGCCCATACAGTGGTTTACGCCCACATATGGGGTACCGTTGTACTCATGAGAACCTGTGTTACAAATTTTGGGGTGCTTTTTCTCTCATGTTCCTTTTGAAAATGAGAAACTTTAATCTAAACTTATATATTATTGGAAAATTTTAATTTTCCATTTTTTTTACGGCCTAATGGTGAATATTTTCCTCCAGCCCCTGTAGGGTTAAAATGCTCATTATACCCCTAGATTAATTCTTTAAGTTGTCTAGTTTCCAAAATGGGGTCACTTATTAGGGTTTCCAGTATACATGCCTCCTAAATCAACTTAAAAAAAGAACTGGTCCCTAAAAAAATTAGTTTTGGAAACTTTCACGAAAATGTGGTAATTTGCTGATAAATTTCTAAGCCTTGTAACACCCTAAAAAAGTAAGATATGTTTATGAAATGAAGCCAGAATAAAGAGGACATATCGGTAATGTGACTTAGTAACTAATTTATGTGATACGACTTTCTTTTTTTAGAAGCAGAGAATTTCAAAGTTCATAAAATGCTAATTTTTTTATTTTTCATGTTATTTTGACGTTTTTCACAAAAAACACACAAAGTAGTGACCAATTTTGCCACTAATATAAAGTGCCATATGTGATGAAAAAACATTCTCAGAATCGCTAGCGTACATTAAAGCATCACTGAGCTATAAGCGCATAAAGTGAGACAGGTCACATTTTAAAAAATATGCCTGGTCATTAAGGCCCAAATAGGCTCAGTCTTGAAGGGGTTAAGGGACAATACGATAGTTTTATTGATTCTGTAATGTATTACTATACTCGGTAATAATATAACAAGTAATCTATTAAGGGGTACATTCATACAAACCATCCACTGTGGATTTTACACTGTGTATTCGGCGTATTTAAACAGTTATTAAACATCACAGTTCATGGTGCTAAGCTGTCGCCATGTATGATTTTGTCATTGAACCAGTGCAGCCTGGTATGCCCCACATTACTAATCAGGAAAACAAGGGTCTATCATACATTGCAGAATTGCATTTAGACTACATTACCTTTTCATTGCTTCTGACAGCAAACAGGGTGGCATTTCTAACAGGGAATTGGGTGGTGAGGAAGGGGGAAAGGTCATGTGCTTGAGTGTTCATTAAATGTGTGTAATAGAGAAGGATCAACTACAACTGTAGTGTTCCACAGGGGACCTGACACAGCCTGTGCTTAGGGGTGACACGTGGGCTATTCTACATGGGGTTGCTGCACAGGGAGAGTGGCTAAACAACATGGGGCTGCTGCACAGGAAGAGAGGGCTACACTACAAAGAGGGCTTATACTATATGGATTCTGTTGCACAGTGGGGACCTATACGATGGGGGGATTGCTGCACAGTAGGGGACTATACTATATGGGAAATGCTGCACAGAAGGGGGTCTATACTATATGGCGACACTAGGGACCATGAGGATTTTGTATAGAAAATAGCATGATGCAAAGGGAACTCATACCTATCCACAAGATAGGAGAAGAGTGTTTGATCAGTGGGTTCTGACTGCTGGGACCCACAGCAATCACGAAAATCGGGGTCGGGTTGAATGAAGTGGCAATCGGCATGTACTTTGGTGTTACATTCAATTTAATGGTCCTGACATAGATTGCTAAGTGTTGTACTCAACTCTCTAGAGTCACATAGAGTGGCAGCTCTCATCTCCAATAGAGATGATCGAACAGGGCCGAGGTTCAGGTTTGTACGAACCCGAACCATCGGCATTTGACTCCCGCTGCCTTCCTGTTCTGTGAGGAAGGTGGAGAAAGCCGAGTACCACCTGAAAAACAGATACAGCCTATTACCTAGACTGTATTCCTGTTTTCCAGGTGGTACTCGGGCTGTCTCCACCTTCCCCAAGGAACGGGAAGGCAGCAGGAGTCAAATGCCGATGATTCAGGTTCGTACGAACCTGAACCTCGGCCCTGTTTGATCATCTCTAATCTCCAACCCCCTCTACTCAATTAGGTGGATGTAGGACCTCCATCCAAAGTCTTAGAAATCAGACCACCACAGATCAAACTCTCATCAGCTATCCTGTAGGTATGGTGTCATTTTCTTACAAAATTTTCAACCAAATACAAGTGACTCCTGAAAAATATAATAAGATTGCCCCCAAACGCTCTCGGCTCTCTTTAAAAGGGCAACATGTCCCCTTTAAGGTTCAACAAATACTTTACCTTCCCTTTAGGCATCACTATGCTATTTTCTTTTATTGCCGCAAGTAACTTCCAGACCATTTGCCTTCATTGTCTAATCTACTTACAGAAGCGCCGTGCCAACGCCACTCGCATCAAACTGGGACCTGTAATCTGAGATGTTTACATGAAAAATACACTGCTAGAAAATTGCTTTCATTTAATTTTGACAGCAAACTCCCACAAGCCGGTTTTATTGTACAATCCATTGTAGTAAACAAATCTAAACCAGCTCCATTCTTCAGAAATTAATGCACTTTAATGTATTTTGGATTCTCGGGTGGGATATAATCTATTGGACATGTGAGTGACAAACTGGAAGTTCAGCAGTATGTGTTCTCTCATGCATTTACATACCGATTATATATATAAATAACAGTCATATATAGTCGTATATAGTACAATGTATACAGTATATGGTCAATTATGAGGAGCAACACTTACATATGCAGTGGTGGAGTACCATTCTATTCAGGGCAATGGCTATTCTTAAACATGAAAATGCTATGAATAAAATTGCTGGTTTGGATGTAGCGCACTACCTTAGGACCACCACAGATCTTAGTGTCCTATTTTACTTGTACAGTGGGTGAAGGTCTGAGTCCCCAAGAAGGAGAGTGCACCAAGAACACTGAACCAAGCATCTGTTACATAAATAAAATGTCACACACACATGCTAAAAGTTTTGATTGGCAGGGGTCTTAGGCCTCCTGCACACGTCTGTGGATATTTTTATGATCAAGAAAATACTGATCAAGAAGCCTTTTTAGGAGGTTTTAGGAAACCATCAGTATTTCCTGACTGTAAAACCAGAACAGGAAAAAAAAGCCATACTCTCCAGCTGCATGGATGCAACGCTACTCTCCTTTACCTTCCCCTTCTCTTTTCTAGCTCTGGGAGCTGAAATTCCAGTGGGAGGGCAAGGGAGAGCAGCCTATTGTAGCTGGAGGCAAAGTAGAGTGTATGACAGGGCCAGGAGGCAATGGCGCCTTGTCCTGTCACAGCACAGTACCGTATTTAACTCTATTAGGAACCAATACTGGTTAGGAAGACACATAGTTAGAAGAAAAGTGTCAGCACTCGGCAGTCCTTGACGCCATTAGGATGCTGGCCCGGGTTTGGCTAGGAGTGGATCCAGAATTCAGGACAGTTTCTGCACACGCAGCCGGAGGTGTCTGGATTTCCGGATGCTCCCAAAGGGCATCTGAGCCATAATTCCGGACAATTGTTGACATGTTTTATAATTTCCAGGCCTACTTCAGGAAAAGGGATTCCGTGCCCAGTAGAACCCTATGGGTCAGGAAATCTATCCGGATTTCCTGATAAGAAATCTGGATAGATTTTCCTGACCTGTGCAGGGGGCCTTAATGTTGATTCCTAAAGTGCCATGCCATTGCTTTTTCCATACATGGTAGCTGAGTATGTGTTGCAGGGGATGTGCACTGTGAGCTCTCTGTTACCAGTTGCACTCTCTAAATAGTTTTGCCCTGTGCTCAGTGTCATAGCTACCATAAAGGCAGGGAAAGCAGTTGCTATGGGGCCCGGGGGGAGAAGGTAAGAGTGGGTGTCCTTCTGCTTAACCCCTTATGTACTTCAGTGTGTAAGTGACCCAATGTTTACTTACACGCTTCAACACAAAAAAAGGGTTAACAAGCAGAAGACAGAGATCTCTGCTTCACTGCACTGATAACCTCTGAACTCTGTTTTCCAGCTGCCAATCAAGTAGGAAAGGAAAATTCATAGCTCTGTGCAGAGGTCAGGGGTTATCAGTGCACCAGTAGTAAAGCAGATATATATGTGCAGTGCTTTGTGTTGTTCCTTAAAAAGTTTTGCTATGGGGCCCCATGAATCCTAGCTACGCCCCTGCCTGTGCTGTATTTGTTACCAAAGAGCATCAGGTACAGCATTGGGTAACCTAATCAGATATAAAGAAAGCACTGGGAATAGCCAAGCACATTATACAGATACATCTCTGTTATCTCCTGCTACTGGCCATACATAGCTCAGCACAGGCAGTATCAGACTATGCCTGGTGCACTCTTTTTTTTATTTATAAGTAGGTTTAACCAATAGTGTAGGATAAACTTTTTAGAGAGAGAGAGTGAGAGAGACAGCACTGGGTGCAGGTTACATTTTGCAATCTATCTATCTATCTATCTATCTATCTATCTATCTATCTATCTATCTATCTAGTAACTACAAAGTGCCTTGTGTGCCTATGTAACAAAATAATTACTGTTTCTAGCTAGATTTTAACCCCATGTAAAGAAACCAGAAATATTAACAATAGGATTGTAGTCATGTTATAGAATTTACATTGAAAGCCAGAAGCTTTAAAGGGGTAGTCCACCCAAAAAATTTTTCTTTCAAATCAACTGCTGCCATGAAGTGACAGAGATTTGTAATTTACTTCTATTAAAAAATCTCAAGCCTTTCAGTACTTATCAGCTGCTGTATGCCCAACAGGAAGTTGTATTATTTCCAGTCTGGAGAGCAGGAGGGGTTTTCTATGGGGATTTGCTCCTGCTTTGGACAGTTCCTGACATGGACAGAGGAGGCAACAGAGAGCACTGGGTCAGACAGGAAAGAAAACACCACTTCCTGCTGGACATACAGCAGCTAATAAGTACTGGAAGACTTAAGATTTTTTAATAGAAGTGAATTACAAATCTCTGGCACTTTATGGCACCAGTTGATTTGAAAGAAAATTTTTTTGGGTGGACTACCCCTTTAAGTGATGGTAGAATTGCAAGTTCAAGTGACTGTTACCTGGAATTCAGTACCAAAGTGCTGAGATTTACATCGCTCTTGGGAAATGGATACACATATTACCTCACATTTGTCTGTCTGTGCTGCCATCTGCTTAAATAAATGTTGTTTTATGCTGAAGTGCCACAGAGGCGTGCCCTTGATAGATCAGAGCACTAAACTGCCCAGACCACGCCTCTTTGGCACTTTACTTCAGCATAAACACAGCATTCTTTAGCAGATTGCAGTCACGGACAGCTAAATAAAATGTAAAATGTGTATCAATTTCCCAAGAACTGTGTAAGGTTAGGTTCACACAATGTCTTTTTGTGCCCAATGACGGCCATCTTTTTGGACATCCATCATTTTGAGGCCAAATAACGTCTGTGATTTCAAAATAACGGATGTTACTTGGCCTTAAAACGACAGACTTCTAAAAAGATGGCCGTGGAATGGCCAAAAAAAGACATTGTGTGAACCTAGCCAAACACTGTCAGTTCTTTGGTTCTGAATTTCCAGAAGACAGATTCCCTTCCCTTTTCAGGCATTAGATTATGTGAGACTCATTGTTTAAAGAGTACTGTTACATTGAAAATACAGTCAAATGTGCAGGCGCTATGTATAAAGCAGGAAAAGCTGAGCAGACTGATATGTAGTTTTTAGGGAAAATCTCCATGAAACCTTGTAATTTATACTTGAAAGCCTTTGTTCATCCTGTGGTCATGTGGGCGGTCCTAGTCAGTGTGTATAATTATGTGCAGAGAGCTGTCAGTTACTGAAGAGAACTGCCCACTTGACTCCAGAGCCCAGAAAGTTACAGCAATAAATATACATATATATTTGCTCAACTTTTTCTGCTCTATAACATAGTACCTGCAGACCAGGCAGCATTTTCAGTTTAGCAGGTTCCCTTTCAGATTAACGGAGAAATGTGAAGCATCAGCTCCAATACAATTTATTACCTTAATCTAACCAAGTGACAATAAAATAGGTAATATATAATAATGGAAATGATATTGGAAATGGAATACAGAAGAATTGTATCTGTCTGCAGGCAGAGGGCAGTACAAGCCTAAACTGGAAAGAAAATGATTTTGCTATTCACCTGTCTTTTTGGGTTATATTTGATACTGCAGATTCTCTGCATACTGAATTTTTTGCATATCTTACCATTTTTTGTTACAGGCTGACTAGCATTGATAGCTGCAGATGTTTATACATCCCAGGAGAAATTTGCTTGCAACATTAAATTCGACATCTTTCATTCTATCAGCTTTTCAAAGGTTCCATATCCCCCGATATTCAACTTATGTAAAAACAAAAAATTAAATAATAAAATTATATATATATATATATATATATATATATATATATATATATAGTCTCTTCTGGTCACAACAGGTAGGCTTTCCCTAGAAAAAGAAAGCCGATAATGCTATGTAAATAACCTGGCCTTATTGAATGCTAAAGAAAAAATAGACACAATCAATACCGAAGATGAATTGTGCAATGATTGTTATAGAAAGTCAATATAAAGATGAACACGTTTCCGGTATAAATGGACGACTGAGTAAACTTAATTAAAAATGCTCATATATCAGGAGGCTCTGCCGCTTGGAGGTGACATCACCTGCATTTCATGACCAAAGGCTGCTCCCTTTCCTTGTCCTGCTGATGCTAGTCTATTACTTAAAGTGTCCATAATAATGGGAAGTAATGAAGGATGTGGAGTAGCTCTTAAGGGGAACCACCTAAGTGGAAGGTGCTTACATGGAAGAGTTAGCTCTACGGTATTTCAGTCATGCAATTACAATAGCACAGAGAGACCACAGGTAGCACAATGGAGTTAGTCATGGTTTGGGCCACAATAGCCACAATGGGCCCGAGGGCATCTAAAGACCCTCCTCAAACTCTGTAGGCTGCCATAAGGAAATGGAATGGAAAGTTCTATTCAACTCAGGGTGGTATCTGTTGTTCCTCTTGGGCATTCCCTGTATAGGTCAACAAGAAAGACAAAAAGTGATGGCACTGCCTGGTTCTCCACTAGATGGCACTCTATCTCAGGCTGGTTCCGGTATGTGGTGGTGCTCAATCCGAAATAAACATGCTGTATGAACAATGAATGAAGGATGAAAGGAGGCACTCACCAGCAGTGTATTCAGACCATCCGGCTTTTATTGCTGTGCGCAGGGGGAGCGGGGAGACAAGGTGGGTGGCCGCAGTTTCGCGGCTCAGTGCCGCTTTGACGTCAAAGCAGCACTAAGCCGAGAAACTGCGGTCACCCACCTTGTCTACCCCGCTCCCCCTGTGCACAGCAATAAAAGCCGGATGGTCTGAATACACTGCTGGTGAGTGCCTCCTTTCATCCATTATTCCCTGTATATGTGTTCTGGGTGGTGGTTATTCAGGAAGGCGCGTTGGCAGTCTTATGCATAAAGGAAGGCAGACTAAGGTGTAACGCACAATTCTTACAGTTCACTTTTCCCAAGATTGACAAAACACATCCAAGATGGAGGCATATTTCTTACGTAGACAGACTTAGCGGTGGCTAGAGCAAGGTTAACCAAGGTTTAGGTGTCTTTCTGGTTTACTTTCTTTACCCTAGCCATTGACACTAGGTTTATAGTGTTCTCCCTGATGTAGGCTGCAGTAGTAGTAATGTGGATCATGGTAGAGGTCTGAGATGAAAGACATATCCAGTTGCCTCACCAGTACTGCACTTCCCAATGGTGATGTTCAGGTCTTAAAGATTTATGATTTGGAAAATATATTGCAGTAGGCCTTGCTGGAAGCCAACTTTGTTTCTAGTGTTTTCAGCATTTTACTCATGCTTCTTAGGTCCAGTGTTGGGGGATCTTTCTGAGCGCCACCATTTTCTATACAGAACATGGTGCGGCGACAGAGTCCCACTTAAACAATGCTAAACTTTACTTGAAAATATCTTCAGTGCAATACAAAAGGATATAACAGTGCTTTTGGTACTTAGTGCAATAATCAGTAACAACAACAGTAGCCTGAGGTGATGTAGACTAAGGAAAATCTGTAGCAGTAGATAGGGGCTTGATAGGTGCCCTTGCCTAAGTAGCTTTGTACTCTGTCGGGATATGGGTTAAGTGTATGACTTGAAGAACTCCTTGTACTCACGTTTAGATAACTCTTCATTATCTGACCGCCTTCTGCCTCTTAGTATATGTGACTGCTCTGATAGGTAGACCCAGGTCTGTGTCTCTTCGTGAAGCTAACTAGTAGAAGGTAGGTAGTCAAGCGTAGTCAGTAGAGAGCGGCTTACTCGCATCTGTGCTCTACTGCAAATAAGCCTTTTTCCCTCTTTCTCTTAAGGGATTGACTGTCCTTAAGTAAGAATTCACGGTGTAGGCAAGGGGGTTACTCCTGTAACTTTGGTTACTCCAGGGTTGGGTTCAGATGTACATGGGACACAGGTCTGATCTCTTTCTTAGCTAGAACAGAACAAAAAGAAACTAAGAGCCCTATTAAACAGAACAATATTCTGCTGAATCAGGCCGATTTGGCGGATTATTGGTCTGTGTAATAAAGGCAACAATCAACCAAACACAACTTACGTGTCTTTTGGTCCTGCCTAAAAATCATCGGCCAATGACCATGCATAGCTACTTGTAATAGCAATGTGTGGCTGACGCCTGTGTAAACAAAAAAATAAAAATGTCCACGCTCCCTGGTGTTCTTCTCACCTCTGTTACCTCGCCGCCACTGCTGAAGCTTCTACACTGGTCTTTGAAGTAACAGGCCACTCAGCCAATCACTGGCCACGGTGCAGTGCCTTTTTGGCCATTGATTGGCTGAGCGGCCTTTTACTTCAGAGACCAGCTCTGAAGTTCCAGCGGTGGCTGTGGTGAGTGGGCAGAAGCTAGAAGAACACCAGCAGTTAGAGCAGAGGAGGGAGAGACTAACAGATTGATATAGGGACAGAGAGGAGCGTAATGGCGAAAATTGGATGATTGACTGGCCGATTGACTTTTTAAAAAAAATTGTAATTTTCTGATTTTTTACACTTTAAGGCTGGGTTCACACTCTGTAACTGTGCGGCTGTATTTTTTATGCGGCTGTAAATGTGCGGGTGAAACTACTGCCGTGGGAAAAAATAGACATGCGGCTCAAAACATACGGTCATTTACTTGGAAATCTGGTTCAACTAAAAATAACAAATAAAATGTTAAGAAAGTGATGCAAACACCTCTGGATGCATCTGGGAAAGCAGGGAAACAGTTTACATGAATCGCTATTACCGGGGTTTGCGATCCTCTGCACTATAGCCGATGTCTCTCATGGTTAATATATTGAATTATTAAAACACATTTTCGTTGTAATAAAGTCCCTTTCATTGTTCAATAATTAAATGTAAACGATTCCATCATTTTGCAATTAAATATACTGTTAAAATAAATATATATATAAATAAATGTATATTTATATATATATTTATTTTTTGACAGTATATTTAATTGCACAATGATGGATTCGTTAGAATTAAATTATTGACCAACGAAACTGAATTTATTTAAACGAAAATGTGTTTTCTTAATTAAATATTAATTAGTACAGGAAACTCCATAAGCCGGTAATTCATATGCCGGCAATAGAGCATTCTGTACTAATCATCACTTTACTTTAATGAAAACATCAAATGTTTCATCTAATTATGTTATGACAATAGCATTATTAGAAGAAACATTTAGAATTATATGTGCGCTCAGCTGATTGGCTGTTCGGCTGAGCGCACATATAATAAGCCGGTCCGCAGTACAGTGACTTCATTGTGCTGCGGACCAGCGAAGAGGACACATCGGGGTGAGTATAGAGCTCTCCCCACCCCCTCCCCGACACTGCACCCATCCCAGCAAGGAAGGGGGGTCACTTAACCCCTTCCTTGCTGGGATGGGTGCAGTCTGACATCAGTCTGGCCCCCAGGGGGTTAAGGGGGATGCAATACATCCTCCCTTAACCCCTTGGGGGTCAGACTGTAAGCAGCGATCTGTAAAGATGCTGCATACTGTAAGGAGCACATAACCGCTCACAATGATGGGTGTTGTGCTCCTGTTTGTGTGTTTTTTGTGTGTTTCTCCCTTTTTGTTTTTCAGATATCGGTATCCTGGGGATTACGTCGGATTCCATGGACTACGTCGATGACCAGCGTTTTTTTAATGTTTTTTTTTATAAAATGGTCAATGAGGGGTGTGGGGGTGTTTTTATTTGAATAAAAAAATTTGTAAACTTGTGTCTTGTCTTTATTTCTTTACTTTATAGACTTAGTAGTGGAAGCCGTCTAATAGACGGAATCCATTACTAAGTCGGGGCCTAGTGTTAGCCGGTATAAAATGGCTAACACTAACCCCCTATTATTACCCCAGTACCCAATGCCACCAGGGGTACTGGGAAGAGCCGGGTGCCAGTGGTCCCGGAGCGTCAAAATTGGCGCTCCTGGACCGGGCGGCAGCAGGCTGGTAAGATTTAGGCTGGGGAGGGCCTAAACCAATGGCTCTTCCCACCCTGGTGTTACCAGGCTGCTGTCGTTTGGTTTTTAACCCGGCTGGTTATAAAAATAGGGGGGACCCTATGCGTTTTTTTTTTTTTTAATAAATAAATAATAAAAAAAAAACCGCATAGGGTCCCCCCTATTTTTATAACCAGCCGGGTTAAAAACCAAACGACAGCAGCCTGGTAACACCAGGGTGGGAAGAGCCATTGGTTTAGGCCCTCCCCAGCCTAAATCTTACCAGCCTGCTGCCGCCCGGTCCAGGAGCGCCAATTTTGACGCTCCGGGACCACTGGCACCCGGCTCTTCCCAGTACCCCTGGTGGCATTGGGTACTGGGGTAATAATAGGGGGTTAGTGTTAGCCATTTTATACCGGCTAACACTAGGCCCCGACTTAGTAATGGATTCCGTCTATTAGACGGCTTCCACTACTAAGTCTATAAAGTAAAGAAATAAAGACAAGACACAAGTTTACAAATTTTTTTATTCAAATAAAAACACCCCCACACCCCTCATTGACCATTTTATAAAAAAAAACATTAAAAAAACGCTGGTCATCGACGTAGTCCATGGAATCCGACGTAATCCCCAGGATACCGATATCTGAAAAACAAAAAGGGAGAAACACACAAAAAACACACAAACAGGAGCACAACACCCATCATTGTGAGCGGTGTTGTGCTCCTTACAGTATGCAGCATCTTTACAGATCGCTGCTTACAGTCTGACCCCCAAGGGGTTAAGAGAGGATGTATTGCATCCCCCTTAACCCCTTGGGGGCCAGACTGATGTCAGACTGCACCCATCCCAGCAAGGAAGGGGTTAAGTGACCCCCCTTCCTTGCTGGGATGGGTGCAGTGCCGGGGAGGGGGTGGGGAGAGCTCTATACTCACCCCGATGTGTCCTCTTCGCTGGTCCGCAGCACAATGAAGTCACTGTACTGCGGACCGGCTTATTATATGTGCTCTCAGCCGATCAGCCAATCAGCTGAGCGCACATATAATTCTAAATGTTTCTTCTAATAATGCTATTGTCATAACATAATTAGAAGAAACATTTGATGTTTTCATTAAAGTAAAGTGATGATTAGTACAGAATGCTCTATTGCCGGCATATGAATTAACGGCTTATGGAGCTTCCTGTACTAATTAATATTTAATTAAGAAAACACATTTTCGTTGAAATAAATTCAGTTTCGTTGGTCAATAATTTATTTCTAACGAATCCATCATTGTGCAATTCAATATACTGTCAAAAAATAAATATATAGATAAATATACATTTATTTATATATATATATTTTTTTAACAGTATATTTAATTGCAAAATGATGGATTCGTTAGAAATAAATTATTGATCAACGAAAGTGTCTTGATTACAAAGAAAATGTGTTTGATTAATTTAATATATTAACTATTAGAGGCATCGGCATTCGGCATCATTGCCGGCTATTTTTGAAGTACTCCGTACGGACCGCCTGTCAATCCACGGCCGCATATTCAGCCGCAAACAATGGTCTTGTTCATTTTTTACGGGTCCGTTTACGATAGGGCCGTAGATTCATACATAGTGTGCACTGTGCAGCCGCATATCCTATACTTCCAAGCATACACACGAACCACCAAAAATACCGCCGCACAATTACAGCTGCAAATACAGCCGCACTCTTACAACGTGTGAACCGAGCCTAATGGTGCGTTCACACCTACAGGATCTGCAGCTGATTTTCTGCAGCAGATTTCATTTAAATAACTGAACACAGCATTAAATCTGCTGCAGATCCTGTAGGTGTGAACGCACCCTTACAACAACTTTTACAACAAATTCTCCCTTCTGTAATAATCCCAGTATTGTAGCTACTATAGTTTTGGCTGTTTTTATGAAATTCGTTAAGATTCAATTTGTGAATCTTAATGAGTTTGTCAGAAAATTCCTGAAGCTTGCAAAACGAATTTCTGCCTGCTTCGCTCATTTCTAGTTACATATTGTTCTGTAGTCTATGGTCTATAAGTACACCCAGATCCTTCTTTACACAAGATGCTCACAATTTCCCCCTAAGACACTGGAAGTACCAAGTAACATTTGTCTCCACCATTCAGTTCATTCTGTTAATTCTAAAATGACAAATAGAGATATTATTTTTAGGGCTAGAATTATGTCCCTGAGCCCATTTGTTCCCAAGAACATAATACAATTGCAACCTCCCATCCGTCCCCCGCATTCTAGCTATCCACCTTTATCTATATGATATTCTTCATTTATTCAGAATTGAACGCCATCTTCACAGGTGGTGACCGTGTCTGAGAACATAGCATTCCTATTGAAGTTTATGTAGTGTTAAATGTCTTCTACATCCAGAAAGAAATGAAAAGGCAGGTGTAAATGCTGAGAGTCTTGCATGGTGTGAAGTAATAATAGTCTCTGGAGGTAAAGAATGGCAATTTGAAGGAGGCGACAGAAAAGCAGCTACATTCTACTCACTCGACAGCGCCAACGAAAAAATCACTCTCACAAAGTCAAGCTGAATCTCATCTAAATGGGGAAAGGGTGTTGAAGGGGAATGGATTTATGGAGAGTAGGTTCAGTGAGAAGTGAATTGTTTTCCTTCCAGGTCAGTTTATAAGTAATCGATAATTTAATGGAAGTTAAAAGCTCCCTAACTTGAGAGTATGGGGCTGACCCTGTGATAGAGACAACACCAAACTGCCTGTAATTCTAGCAGCACTCTAGATTGTATACATGGTGGACAGGATAGGTTGTTCAATGTCAGACTTTTCATCTGTTTCCTCATTCCCTATGGCTCCTGTACAGACCTATGTGTATGGATCACCGCCCTCACAAATGGGCCAACGGCTGCTCGAAATCAAGTGCGGGTCTTGTTAATTGGCGTCCATTTAATCAGCCAGACCACTGTTTTTACAGCAGAGGGGTGGTCGGTAACCTAGGCAACGAGCTGTCAACAATGGGAGGAAAGAGCAGCATATCAGGAGGAGGAGGAAGAGGAGGCAAGTTTACTAAATGAATGTATTAACAAAAATATTTACCATGATGCATTCTACGTGGTGAATTTTGCTTGTCTTCTTACTAATCTAATAACAGGTGAGGGATGGGATAGATGGAAAAATGTAAGAGTACTTTTAGATAGACTCATTCCCTGTACAAGCACCAACCTAGGAGATCGATGCTTAAGGGGTCATCCAGTGATACCAAAACATGGCCACTTTCTTCCAGAGACAGCACCACTCTTGAGAAGCTGTCAGAAGACAAGCACACTAAGAAAGAACAGGAGATCAAACAGACGACCAAAGAGCAGTGCAAAACGCAGCAGGTACGGGATAACAGCCGTTACAATTGCCTATTTCAGAAAATTTTTTTAGGTGGAAATGGTTGGATCATGAAGTGGTTTTGAGAATTGGGATGTTAGCACAGAATAAAGCCAAATAGGCTGACATACAGATAACTTTTTATAACCCCTCTAATTCAATCATTGCATGGTTTCTTTTTATTTAAACTCAGCAAACACGTAAATGATAGAACACGTGCTCCGCGTAGTCTACAGGAAGATGAATACTTTGTGGAGTATCATATGTGTAAAGTGATATTATGCTGACAAGCCGTCAGGATAATATATGAGAGTCTATAGGTTACTACTTTATCTGGTGACCTCAGGGCATTGCACTTGACATTAGCACCGATACAATGTCATGTTTATTAGAATGACTCCTATCTGTTTCCCTTCATCTATCTCTTGGTAAGTTGCACCAGGGGACATCCTTTACGATTAGATTAATTCTTCTCTTTTAGGATGGCCAGCCTTCATTACACGTGTATAATAAGTCTACAATGCAATGCAGAATGCCATTGAGGTCACCATCCTGCAAGCGTTCTCATCTTCTGCTTAGAATGCCAATCACCCCGCTGTTCCCATAATGATTAGATTGTGAGCGTGTTTTGATTCATCACTATTTGCAGCGTATGTTGTTGCCATAGCAATCTGGGTCAACGCAACTTGACAGCTGGTACCTGCGTCTGTGTGATGAGATTATGATTGAAACATTTCCAATCAGATTTGTTTATCTGAAGCGTTACTAGACGGCAGAAGCGTCTTTTTTTTTTTGCACTGAAGGAATTAGCCATCAGATACCTCCCAGGATCTCGACAGAAGTTATCCAACAGAGCTCCGGTTATTCTGTTACCAAAGTTACTGAAAGCAATTGAGTTGTGAAGACGTAAGTTGTATTATAGTGACTCATGGCAGTCCCCAGATGAAAGCTTCTCATGAATATGTCAGTATTTCCCTTGATGATGCTACAGACGTAGAAACAATCTAAATACATTACCGCATTGAATCGAAGTGCATTCGATATCAAAAGCCTCCAGTCTGAAAGGAGACAAACACATGAGCTGTGGAAGGAAGGAGCTTGTTCCATTATCCATCTGTCAGTCTGTGGCATCATCATATCGTTATATAGAGTCTTATCTCCAATAAAATAATCGCCATCCTATACGCCCTTCATAAGATAAATGCAATCATCTTCTGACCCTCTGGTGAACAAGAGTCAAGGCGTCTTGATAAAATCTGTCAATGCTGGAGGTGGAGAACAGGACATTGTTGGCCCAAATACTGCAGTGGATATACTGTATTTCCTGTAGCTTATATAGGGCCAACATATTCTGTAGCTGTTATAACTTTGCCTGTTGGGACCTTGGCGCAGTCCTCAGCTTGGAAGGGACAACCAAGACTGCACTTTTGGCCATGCGTTAGTGCTTATTCTGTCAGACTAATCTCATTGATTTCTTTGATTATGTCACAAAAGTGTTGGATGAAGGCGGTGCTGTGGATATCGCCTATCTGGGCTTCAGCAAAGCCTTTGATACAGTTCCCCATAAAAATCTGATAGAGAAGTTAGAGAAAATTGGACTTAATCCCTGGATAGTTCAGTGGATTTGTTGTTGGCTGAAAGATAGATATCAGAGGGTTGTTGTTAATGGAGTGTATTCCAAGCAGAGCCTGGTTATATGTGGTGGCCACAAGGGTCTCTTATTCTTTTGTTCTGTTATACTGGGTGCTTTTCTTTTTAATATGTTTGAAAGGGACATAGGAGAAGGTTTGGTAGGTAAGGTTTGTCTGTTTGCTGACAACACAAAAGTGTACAATAGGGTTGATATTCCTGGAGGTGTCAGTAATAAGGAAAATGATTTAGCTTTGCTAGATAAGTGGTTCAAATAATGGAAACTGCAGTTCAATGTTTCCAAATGTAAAAACAAATGCACTTGGGGAGGAGGAATCCTCTATCCGAGTATCACATCGGCAGTTCTGTGTTGGCAAAGACTTTAGAAGAGAAGGGTTTAGGGGTAGTGATTTCTGACAGGCTTAAAATAAGTCAACAATGCAACCAGGCGGTGGGGAAAGCAAATCGTATGCTGGGGTGTATAACTAGAGGTATAACCCGTAGGAAGAGGGAGATTGTGATCCCGCTGTATAGAGCTCTCGTGAGACCACATCTGGAATACTGTGTCCAGTTCTGGAGACCTCACCTACAAAACGACATTGATAATGTTGAATGTGTTCTAAGACGGGCCACAAAAATAGTGGAGGGCGTCAGGCATAAAACATGTCAGGAAAGACTTAAGGATTTGAATCTGTATAGTCTAGAGAAAAGAAGAGAAAAGGGGGACATTATTGAAACCTTTAAATATGTTAAAGGACTAAATAAGATTCAGGAGTTTTTAGAAAAAAAAACAAAAACTGAGAACCAAAGAATAAGAGGACACAGTGAGAGGTTAGTTGAAGGAAAAATCAGAAGCAGCGTAAGAAAAAATTACTTTACTGAAAGAGTTGTAGATGCTTGGGACAAACTTCCAGCAGAGGTGGTAGGTAAATCCACCATAACAGAGTATAAACATGCCTGGGATAGGCATATATCTATCCTAAGATAATAAGACGGGAAATACTAAAAGGACAGAATAGATGGACCAAGTGGTTTTCTCTGCCGACATTCTTCTATGTTTCTTTGTTTCCATTGCATCTGTAATTAATTCCTGTCTTACAGTTTAAGAATCACACAGTAGGGCCAATACATTAAACAGTCATGGAGTGTGGTAGGAAACTGGAAAACACATGGAGATGTTGACCACAGTTGTATAGTGTCTCAGTATAGTATATTATGTACAGTTTAATGGGGGATCACCTGTTCATTTTGTACTGTATGTGTAACGTCTTATAAAACTCTTAGCATTTTTCTTCTGTTGTCAGGCAATGGCAGATAGCGATAGATAAGATAAAACCATTTACATACATACCTGTTCTAATCTCTACTGCCACCTCTGGTGGACAATAGAATTCCAATGAACTCTCTAGTAATGGAGGAATAACTCTATGGAAAATTAGACTTCCAAGGGATAGAGACAATCACTGCAAGATTTTAGTTAGTAAATTCAAAATATGGAGTTTTTAAATACTCAGCTTTTTCTAATCTCTTGGTCTCAAGGTTTCTCAAAGTGTTTGAGATACTCTAGTAGTTTGCAGTTTTAAAGTTAAACTGCATTTCTAGGTCAGAGCGGCTTTGGTCGGTGAGAGCAGCCATGAAGCCACAGTTTAAAGCTGGGTTCACACTATGTATATTTGAGGCTGTATTTGGTCCTCATGTCAGGTCCTCATAGCAACCAAAACCAGGAGTGGATTGAAAACACAGAAAGGATCTGTTCACATAATGTTGTAATTGAGTGGATGGCCGCCATATAACGGTAAATAACTTCCATTATTTCAATACAACAGCCATTGTTTTAAAATAACAGCAAATATTTGCCATTAAATGACGGCCATCCACTCAATTACAACATTATGTGAACAGAGCCTTTCTGTGTTTTCAATCCACTCCTGGTTTTGGTTGCTATACAGCCTCAAAAATACAGCCTCAAATATACGTAGTGTGAACCCAGCTTATAGCAGAGGCTGAAAAGATGTAAGCGGCCAACGTGAAGATCATCAAACCAAAGAAAGAGAAAAAGGGATCCTCCGCACCAGAAAAACTGAATTGCTGGAACAACAAGATTCCCATGTGTTCTGTCTGTCTAGGAATGTGACTTTCCCTTTCTAACTTATACTGACCTGGGTTAATAAAGGATGTATTATTAGTAAATGGCAAAAAGACTGCATTGCTAAAGCTGACTAGGATCATATATACCATTACAGGCTACAATGCAGAGGACTAAAACTTCCTGCATGCATCCTTTACCCTGACCTGAAGGATCTTCTTAGTAAGGTTTAAGCTAAGAAAAGAGAAGTTTTAGCCACTACAGTGCCTCTGAACCCAGTCTAAAGCCATGTTCAGGGATTTCAGGAATTAACATTCTCAGTGACCGTATTCAGCGTCCGTGTTCAAGATATTTGCCTCTATTATTTGGAACATGTTCTGTTATTATTAAGTTATTTGTTATGCTGCAACAACATTTGAATCATGGGGTCTTGGGCTACACTGCACTTAGCTTTATGGGCAGCTACCTAACACCAGCCAGGATATTAATTAATAGGGGAGAACAAAACACAACAATCACTGAACTTAGGGAGAACAGTGAAAATTTCCAATGGAGTACTCATTTACGAGTCTCCATTGATTGTCCCATACCAAATTTGAATATGCAAAAAAGGGGTCTGTGGAGCTGCACCGAAACTGCAGTCTGTGGATGGATGCCTAGCCTTGGTTACCCTTGTCTTATGTCGTTATACTCGCCACAGAGTTAGACTTTGACTCACAGGGGCCACCCTGGTGTTTCCCTATTTAGGTCCCAAAGCTCGCAACAGAGTGAGGACCTGAGGGACTACGTATCAGGGTGGTTTGGTGCTCTCCCCACTAGGAGGCACCCCTTGGCAATGGGCTTCCTTCTCTGGAGAGAGCAAAAGAGGAGTCCGTGGAGCCTCATTGAAGAGTCTCAAAACACAGGACTAGCCAGATATTCCTCCGGGAAGGACCCAGCCAAGTGGCAGCTCCTGTTAGGAAACCACCAAATCCACCATATTAAGTGGCCACTTAATATGGTGGATTTGGTGGTTTCCTAACAGGAGCTGCCACTTGGCTGGGTCCTTCCCGGAGGGATATCTGGCTAGTCCTGTGTTTTGAGACTCTTCAATGAGGCTCCACGGACTCCATTTTTGCATACTCATGTTTCCCAGGAGGGAATGCACCTAGGACTTCACTGCATTGAGCGCTTTCATTAGCAGCCGGCAGTGTTGTCATTTGGCTGTTCTCCCTGAGTTCAGCAATCTGTTTCTCTTACTTCTCTGGAGAGAGGGATATCTGGCTATTCCTGTGTTTTGAGACTCGTAACTGAGGCTCCATGGACCCCTTTTTTGCTTAATAGGGGAGAAGGGACACCTTATGGGCAAGAAATTTGAACCTCTTGCAGATACTTATTGATAAAACCTTGTTTGGCTCACAGTGGACCACTGGGTTGGTTGCACCACCCTGCCAAGAACACTACTGCTCCATGCTAGCCTGTAGCATCATGCTTCTTATCCCCCATGGATCCAATCAGCTGTGGTGGGTCCAATGATTTTCTGCAACAATGCACGTTCTCGGCTTGAAGTTCCGCCCATCCAACAGACTCAATAGACATGTCAATTCTTTGGGCAGACGGCGGAATTTGGCAGCAAATATTGAGTTTATGAGACGGGTGGAACTTCAAGAGGAGGCTGAGCAGCAAAATCCACTTGAATTCTCTGTGTGTATTCCGCAATGTGAACATACCCTCAGGAGCCAAGGAGAAAATCAAATCCAATCTTATGGGATCAGGAAAGCCTGTCCTATTTCTTCCAGTCAGGATCTTGGGAAAGGCAGGTAACAATCCTACCAATGGGCATATTGATCATTACCCAGCTTCCCTAGAAAAAGTTGTACTCCAAGACTAGCCGCACTACTAAAATCTTGGTCTGAATAATTGAAATTATAGGGAGAATGTTCTCTGGAGATATATAAATGGCCTCAAAACTGATGTTCTTTGAGTTATTAATGAAATGAATACTGTCATTTTCTGCTTGACTACCATGTAATGGAAATCCACATTAGTTTGCACAATGGCAAAACAATCACACAGGGAAGTGATGCAATGCATTGAACAATTTGCAAAGCTACATTTCACAAAGTGTCTACTGTTTAGAGGTCACTCAGTGCGCATGTTGCAAAGAGCACGTCAGGGATTACATGCTCCGCACATACATCATCATTTTCACTTGTCAGCCACCATACATCCTTCACTACAGCTGACATTTGTAACATAGGGTCTGATTACAACTAAGCCCCCACCTGGCCACACCGCAGATGTTAATCCTGTACTTCAGAGCCTTGTACAAGGAAGGAATATACAATAAATTATTTTTGTTCAGGAAATAAATATGTATGCTGCATGACCTGATCCATGGTCATATTATATGAATGATGTAAAGTTGTAATCCATGATTATGGAATATCTTGACTCATTGTTATGGAGTATCACTAATCATCTAGTATGATGAACTAAGGTCAAGAGGGATCAATACCCATGTAGTATTGTGAATCAATGTCATGTAGTATCATAAATCATGGTCATGTATTATCAATAGCTCTGTGGTATAGTGAACTAAGGTCACATAATATTATTAACCATCTGGTATCGTGAACTAAGGTTGTGCTGTATCACAAATCATGGTCATGTTGTATCAAAGACCATGTAGTATTGTGAACTAAGGTCATATAGTGTAAATTCAGTTTGTGTGATATCACAAATCATAGTCATGTTGTAGTATTAATAACCCAGTAACATTGTGAACCAAGTTCGTGGAGTATCATAAAACATGGTCATATAGTATCAATGTCCATGTAGTACTGTGAGTCAAGGTCATGTAGTATTATTAACCATCTGGTATAGTGAACTAAGGTCATGTATCACAAATCATAGTCATATAGTATCAATGTGCATGTAGCCATCTAGTACTGTGAACTATGGTCATATATCATAAATCATGGTCATATAGTATCAATGTCCATGTAGCCATCTAGTACTGTGAACTATGGTCATATATAATAAATAATGGTCATATAGTATCAATGTCCATGTAGCCATCTAGTGTTGTGAACAATGGTCATCAGTATCATTAATTTTAATAGGATTGGCCACCTTTGCACAACTTTATGGCAAGGTCGTCTGTGATATTACAGGCAGCAAAAGGACGTGTAGGTTATTCGTTGAGCTTTCCATAACCCTTCATCTGTCTTTATTAAAGGGAATGTGTCATCAGAAAATGACTTATTGTTTAAATAATGTTTTCATGTTAAACATATTGTTTTAAGAATTTGGTGACATTTTTTCCAATTTTCCATTTTTCTATATTATAAAATAATTCAGAAATTTAGCAGTTTTCATTCTCACCACTGGGGCTAAAACTAAGCCGAGACTTGCTGTTGTGTCTGTAGTGATAAGAGGAGGCTGCTGTAAGTGATCTGTACAGCATTACAGCGACATGTAACACCAGTAGATGATATTCACACCTCTGAACTAGAGTCATGGGGGGGGGGGGGGAGAGGCTTGAGGTTATATTGAGATATTCATGACAGGTTCCTGTTGCCTGATGGTCAGATATATAAGGGAGTCAGATATTTAGTTTTATATTTTTTTTAAAAAAAGGAAAACCTTTCTTTTTTAAATCAATTCCATATGCGGAGTGTGGAAGTAATAAGGGGAGTCAGATATTTAGTTTTATATCTTAAAAAAATAAAAATAAAACCTTTCGTGAACAAAAATAAGTAAACAGGAGCTCTTAGTCTTTTATTGCTCAAAAAGGTTGTGGAGCATTGCAGAAGCCTGGATAACCCATGTAAATTCTTAGCAGGAGTTGCCATTGTCCCAAGCTCTCCTTTTTCCAGACTGTCCTCGCCAGGAACTGTCCAGAGCCAGAGCAATCTTCAACGGGGATTTTTCTACTGCTTTGGAAAGTCCCTGAAATGGACAGAGGTGGCAGCAGAGAGCACCGTATAAGACTGAAAAGAAAACATCACTTCCTGCAGGACATACAGCAGCTGATAAGTACTTGAAGACTGGAGATTTTTAAATAGAAGTAATTTACAAATCTATATAACTTTCTGGTACCAGTTGATTAAAAAAAAACGGAAGTACAGTTTCGCCATGGAATTCTGCCACCAGACGACTCTGGATATAACTGTACGTCCTGGGTGTTTCTCCTGCTCCGGAGTGGAGCACGATTTACAGAAGAAGGGGGCCGGCTGCAGCAATGACAGGCTAATGACAGGCTGCAGTGATCCTGCTGCAGCATGTCATTAACTCCTTAAACGCCGCGTTTAAGTGTAAGTGACAGGGGGAGTCCCCGGTCACTTACCGAACGGGACCCGCTGTATCGGACCACCGGAGGTCTCTTACCTTCCTCCGTACGGTCCCATCGGCGATCTGCTCACTGAGCCTGCACAGGCAGGCTCAATGAGCAGATCGCCTATCACACTGATCAATGCTATGCCTATGGCATAGCATTGATCAGTGTGAATAATCACACTAATTCATGTAAAAGTCCCCCGAAGGGACTTTAAATGTGTGTAAAAAAAAAGTTAAAAACACCAATACACTACCCCAAAGCCCCTCGACTATTACAACTTGAAATCACCCCCCTTTCCCATTATATAAATAAAACATATAAAAATAAATAAATGAACATATAATATACGGTAGCTTGCGTAATTGTCCGATCTATTAAAATATAAGAAGAGTCATTGCGAACGGCGTACACGAAAAGAGGTAAAAAAGTGCGCGGATTACCGATTTTATGTTACATTATATATAAAAAATGTTATTAAAAATGATCAAAACGTCCGATCTTCACAAATATGGTATTAATAAAAACTAGAGATCATGTCGAAAAAAATGACACCCCATACAGCCCCATAGGGGAAAAAATAAAACCATTATAAGCGTCACAATAGGGCTATTTTATTAATAACTAATTGCTAAAAAAAAGGATTTTATAAAAAAATATATATATAACTGTAAACCTGCATATGGTTGTGTGCGGACTGACCTATAGAGTAATAGTATAACGTTGCTTTTACCATATAGTGCATTACGTAGACACAGGAACCCCCCAAACGTTACCATATTGCATTCTTTTTTTACGATTTTACCTATTTATATCTTCATAAATAATATATTTTGGATTCCGTCATACATGTTATGGTAAAATGAAAGACGCCATTACACAGTACAACTATTCCTGTAACAAATAAGCCCTTACATGGCCTTGTAGATAGAGAACTGAAAGTGCTGGAGCTCTTAGAAGGGGAGGAGGGAAAAACGAAAACACTAAGATCAAAATTTGCGCGGTCGACTGGGTCATTTTGGGCCTTGTCCTCAAAGGGTTAATGTTCACAACTGTTTAGTTTTACATTTAATGCTCTGCAAAAAGTAATATAAAAGTTTTTTTTTCAGCAATGCTTTACCAAATAAAAAAAATGTAAACATTAAAAATGTTATTTTTATTCTTGTTATTCTTCATCCACAAAGCACCCTGCTCTATGGGAACATACCAGCAGGTTAGAGTCCTCGAACCTGCTCTTAGTTTCCCTTTGACCTTGTTTTGACCTTGGGGGTGGAAGGATGGTAAATACTCTTCAATGCCTTTTATATAGCTACACCCTGTATATTGTACTGATGAGTTCTCCTCCCCAAGAAGCGGTGTACACTTATAAATGAAGGCACATGGTTAGCAAAAAAAATCATTAAATCTCTACTTCTTGGACTATTAAGGAAGCACCTCAAGAGTGCCGCCATATTGACTGTCTGTTCCAAATACACATGAATTTTCTACTAATCCAATGTTAATACCTTCCGATGTAAGCATTTAATGTTGCATTGTAACCTATATGAAGAATCCTGTATATATCACATTTTATACCCGTCAATCTCCAAATGCACTCGACTCAGCGCGTCCTTTCATTTATAATTTAAGGCGGCAATAGAAGATAAGATATTCAGTGCATGATCCATGCTTATTCCTACAGCTTATTATTCCTCTGTCTTTTAACTCCATAAAAATAATTTATATGTATCTCCTCCCTTTTCCTGCTAGCAGGCAGTCATCCTTCAGCTTGCTCTTGCTGTGCAACCTACACCATTTATATTCACTTTGACAGCTATACACTATCTAGTCTCCCCTGATACTGGAGGTCTGTGTTTAGCCAGGTTGCTGGAGGATTTTGCATCTCATGTATTTCTGACCATGACATCTTTCTCACTAGATAAGGCATATAGGGCTTCACATTGAAAGGGGGAAAAAATGTCTAGTGGTACAAGCCAGCTGGCATTATAACTTTGGAGATATTTAGTAGAAGATAATTTATTATTTATTAATTTATTATAATTTTTTGTTTTTAAAATGAATTTTGTAGACCAATAAATATATAAAATAACAAATATTATACTTTCTGATGCTCTGACAATCTTTGTTATGCTTTGCCCCAATACTTGACCACTGAAGTCGGTCTCTTTCTTTGATGTTATCACCTGCCAGTGATTGGGTGATTATATATATATATATATATATATATATATATATATATATTCCTTATTCCTTATTTAACCCTTTCACGACCATGGGTCATTGATTCCTCTCAATGCCCAGGTCATTTTTGGACATCAGCTTATGGGATCATAAAGATCCCATAAGCTGATGTCCCTATGTCTGCCACCTCTCCTCGGCGTGCTCCCTGGCTTCCCTCCCCCCGCCGGCTTCCGTAGCCAGTAAACTGGAAGCCTGAGGCTTCTTTTCCATGGCTACCATTGGGGCTCTGCGATCACTTCGCAGATCCCCGATGGACACCGGACAGAGAATTCTCCCTCTGTAGAGGGAGAATTTTCTGTTTAGAGCCCTATAGATGCTGCAGTCGTGCTGACCGCAGTATCTCTAGGGTTGACTCTCAGCATCGGAGCACGGCTCCGGTGCTGAGAGTTGCGGTGGATCCCCGGCTATCACTAATAGACGGGACCCGCTGTGGATGACACAGGTGCAGCTTCTGCTCCTATGTTATCCTCGATCGTAAATTAACGTCGGCATCGGCATCCCCACACCGGTGGCAGTCTATTCATGTAAAAGACAAAAAAGCAATGTACTAGTGGTACATTCAATTTTATTTTTATGGGGCTGCAAAAATCATTAAATTTAATAGATTTAGAATATTTATAATTTAAATAGAAAATATTAAATGCAAAATATAAACTTTAACCAAGATCCTATATTATAGAAAAATGATTTCAAGTACCTTGGAGGAGCCAGGAGGCTGTTGGATGGGCCAAGTTGCCCTTTGAGGAAGGAGATAGGAGCATCTCTTAAGCTAGTGACTAATGGATAATAAGATTGCCGACTTCTTCCAGGGCATTTATGAGTTACAGATTATCTCAACATATATATATGACAGATATGAAATCACTGATCAATCTGTTCACAGCAATATGCAATCATCTATCCCAAAATTATACTCACCATTGATTTTGTAGGTGAGGAACAGGGTGCAATGCTGGTGGTCCAGTGGTATGGTGGTATACTGCACATGCCAGCGGGCTCCCTTCACTGCACTTGGCCTAATCCTTGCTTCCTCCCAGAAGCTTCTGCTGCTCCTCCGGGCTGTGCCCATAGGATGCATGTGTGCTCTCTGCCTTCCCTTTGGGAAGCTTCACCAGTTCCAACCTGGAGCTAGAGCAATAGGCTCTAGCTTGCTAGTTTTGTGGCACAGTGGGCCCACACCTGCTGGTCATTACACAAGATTCTCCCGACACCGCCCGAGATGCTACGTCTCAGGGCTGCTCAGCCACTCGGTGAAGGAGGCGAAATCCGTTTGAAGTCCGCTCGGATCCCGCCTCCTTTACTGAGTGGCTGAGCGGCCCTGAGAGGTAGCGTCTTGGGCGGCGTCAGACACCCGGAAGTGGCCGGGCACTGGAGCGCCGTGATGCGGGACCTGCCGCTGGAACTGGGGAGGTAAGTGGACATCTTTTATTTCAGCCACCTCCTCCCCGGTCCCCCCAAAAAAGTGCCCTCACGCTGGATAACCCCTTTAAGTCTTGGATCCGCTGTACTGCTACTAGCAATGGCGTGAGGCGCACCAGGGAGTGTTGTCTAAGGGCCTGATGGTCTTCAGCAGTGCCCACTGCAAGGCCAGATGGACTTTCTACGGCAGGCAATCCTTAGGTTGGCTTGGCTTGCTAGTTGCAGCGGGTGAGGTGCAGCTGGAGAATGGTAGGCAGGCAGGAACACAGCAGGACTCACGGCTGGAACCACAGATAGCAGAAACCAGGAACGGCAGGAATCACGGGCAGTAATCACAGAGAGCTGGGACCACACACTAAGGAAACATGCCGAGGCTCTAACAGGGAATGTCAGGACAGGTGCTGCTTTATAGGGGAAGTGATTGGATAGACATCCAGTTAGGGATGCACAGTCCCTTTAAATCTGAGACAACCGGCGTGTGCGCTCCCAAGGAGGCTGGGCCATGAGCGCCGGGCTAAGACGCAGAGCTAGGAGCCAGCAGAGACAGGAGCCGGGCTGGTGAAGCTCCCGAGAGGGCTGAAGAGATGGCGGCACGTGTGCTCTGGTATCCGCTAGGCAGAGCCAGCGGGGAAAGCGGCAGCCCAGGACATGGACTGCCGCCACAGCTGTGACATGGCTGATGTTTGGCAGCAGCTGGTGGGGGTCTGACCACCCTTGATAGTCCTGGAAGATCTTGGAATCCATGTCTGCTGCTCCTCTTATGCAGCAGGGGGCTCCACCAGGCTTTCCCTATTGTGAAAACCTTCAAAAAAGCAGTGGTTTTAAAGCTTATTTATTAAAAATATTTGTTATTTTTTCATACCCACATGTGCACACACACACACACACACATTGCAAAGTGGTTATGAAAGATGACTAAACCCTTACCCCTTGCCATCAGGACTGAACACCAGGCGCTGTCTTTCAATGCTATAAGTAATATTTCTTGAGCAAAGTGGGAGATTTAATACTGAACTTACTTATATCGCAGGGCCATAAAATCAGAACTGGTTAGGTTTATTGCAGGATGGGAAGAAGACCGATTTAAATTCTAAGCAGAGAAATCTGAAACAGCAGTTTAATGAAAAACGATGGACTTCAGAAAAAAAGATGTATTTTCTTAGGAAAATTAGCAATCTATATCCTGAGAAAACGTTATGACTTATGGCTTCAAATCAGCAGGTTATGATAGAGATAACCTATTCTCAAGGTACGGCTATAAACGCAAAATCTGGGTCCATTTTATGTGTCATAAATTCACTTGTTATTGCTTCTTGTGTCTTGTGCTAGTGACTTAGAAGGTTACTCGTGACTTAGAAGGTTACTCGTGGCTTAGCAGGCAGAATCCATAATGTTCTCTTTTTGCTCTTTTCCGTCGATGACAGGATCGCTTAAACCGTCGCTGCAAATAGAATGTCAGATAATAAATGATACGTTTCAGTAGTCACAGTTTTTCAAGGATTTATTTATGTAGGATTTATTCATTTGCATATATTACATCCATGTAAATTTTAAAAATACAGATTTGTCATTTATTTGCGATATCATCTTGCCATTAGACCCGCTATTAAAACTCAATGGATGTCATCCATTAGGGAATGGGACAACTGCCTAAAGATAAACTAGTTATTCCTTTTGAAGAAGGTGAATTATACATACACGCTGTGTATAATGATATAGGAAATTGTGCAGTAAAATCTGCCAGGTGCAGGGGTGGACTGACCATTTGGATATTAGCTTGGTGCACAAGAGTCCATGGCAAGAGGTGGCCTCTAGCCATGTGACAGGAAGCAGAACAGAAGGATGCGGATGGGTGGATGATGAAGGCAGTAGGTTTTCAATGTTTGGGCATCATTGGACAAGCTCGAGAAGCACCTTGGGCTGGAAGAGTGACAAGAGGGTTGTTCTAGGGTCAAGGTGGTAGTAGTTCCCCGGGGGCACACCCTGTCTGTGAAAGTCTTCTAACTGTTGTAGGTTGGGTTTCCTTGCTAATAACATGCAAATTTGGAACCAGAGACATTGATACCGTGAACACAGTACACTTTAACGGGCAAACAGGATGGGCACATGCACTCTGTAGGTTGAGCCACAATCTTTAAAGGGACCAACATCGAAATCAAAGATACTGAATGTCTCCTTGTCATGCTAACTATGCAACACTGTCAGCAGCTTGTGAAGTGTTTTTCAGCTGATAGATTCCCTTTAAGAAGGTAACAGGCAGGTTATGCTATAGCTGGATTTAGGTGAAGTTTATCAGAATCTTTGTCCTTCTTTAGCTCTGTTTCTAGCCCTTCAAAATTAAGGATTTCACAGATGCAGGAATATAACAGCATGGCTCCCAGTTGCTTGTCTTTTTGATTCAATCTTTCTGTAGTGCAATTCCCAGCTATTAGGGAAACAAACTTTTGTGCTGCAGTTCCCAACTGCGGGGTGCAGATGCTTGATATATATTCAAAGTGAAACTCAGGAGCCATAAGGTCCTTGCACATCTTCCTCTTAAAGGCTAAAGGTATCAGTTCCCAAGAGACAGACACTCCTGATACTCAATACTCTCTGTTCTGTATGCAGCTTTAGACTGCTGTACACTGACCCTGACTCCCTCCTGATTAGAGGCTGGGTACAGTTAACGGTATTCCATCTTAATTTGTAGGTCTCCTTAAGTTAATATATTTGCAAACACAATAGTTTAGCAGACTTACCGCCCTTTCCCTTCCATTGTTGACAGCTAGATTGCCAACACAACAATGCTCTAAAAGCAGTTGTTTTTTATGAAATTTTATGGCTTAAATGGGCCCGATGTGCATATAGGGCGGGATTTACAAAGTGTACGCCCAAGGCATACGCCAGGGAGGAGGTGCAGATTCGGCCTGTCTCCCTGGCATACGCCTCCTGTACACCCCGCTCGCCCGATGGGTGGGCTGGCGGAGCTTGCGGGGGCGTGATAAGGCGAAGAGGGGGCGTGCTTGAAGCAGGTGTAGATTTTGTACGCTGGGCGCCGATTCAGGCGCCTGGCCAGCCAGATTCAATAAGAGGCGTGCGTCTCTTAGTGAATCCTGCCGAGGAAAAGGGGGCGGTATAAGACCGGCGTACTTGTACGCTGGTCTTCCAAAATCCCCCCCATAGTCGCAAGCACTGGTTTTGCAAATATTTTATTTGCATCGGATCCCGCTGCACCACTTGCGCGAGGGGCGTAGAGGGGTAGAGTGATAGCCCGCTCAGCCAATCACAGGCTGCGTTGCTGTCCTATCCCAGTTAGCCCGTGATTGGCTGAGCGGGCCTTTTCCGGAGAAGACAATGAGACTGGGCCAGAGAAGAAGTATCCTGGGGAAGCACTGACATTAAGTGGCTCCTTAAAGGTCGGTTGAGCACAAAGCTGAATTTTACATTAAAGTTCGGCAGACCTTTTGACAAGTTCGCTTTCTCTCTCTCTCTCTCTCTCTCTCTCTCTCTCTCTCTCTATATATATATATATATATATATATATATAAATCCCTAGTGCAGAGGCCCACTATTTCCTGTGTGTAAAGAGAAGCATACAAAGTTACCAAGATATAAGACTGAACTAAGGCAACCAGGCGCAAAGTTTTGTATTCTTGGGAATTTATGGTTTATTATATATTTTGGATGGTTATTAAGGTTTCATATTAATGTTACCTATGTGATAGGATAGTGGGTATAATATACAATTTTTTTTCTGACTCTAAATCTTTATGCATTGAGGCTGGTGGTAATAAAGAATTGCTGTTTCTCATTTTAATTGTAAAACACTCTCTGCAGCAGAATTATAAATTATTCTGGTTTTATACAACAATATGCCGAAAACAATTTTACAAAATACCTAATAATGAATAGAACTGGTATCTGTCCAAAATAAATATTTTAGTTTCATTTTATTCAGTAAATGAATTGCAAATTCGGAGCAGTAATTCTCAATATGAATGCAAAACGAGCAGCGGAAGTGGCGGGATGGTCATGTTAATTAGTTGTCTACTGGAGCGCCAGGCTCTTGTGTGTTATTAGATTCGGGAACTTATAAAATCTGGCCTGGGCTGATGGATTCTCATGTTTTCTTCAAATTTTAAAGAGGACCGGCCCCTACAACTGACCTCTTAAAATTATAACATCGATATGATTGTTACAGTCATGTGTCGGACATTTGCTTGCCATAGGCTAAACTGGGTTCAGAGTCTAAATGGTCTTATGATCTTTACCCCTAGGGATGCTTTCTCATTATATTTTGAGCCTTCATCAGGGTACAAGTTGGCTCTCTATCAAAACGGGAAGATGACATGACGCCCAATGTGTTGCCAACAGGCCCATAAACTTAAAGTGTACCTGTTGTTATAACTTTCAAAATCTAAATGAATAGTAGTTGTGATATAAAGCAAGTCTGCAATATACAGTCATTATTTTGTTGTTGTTTTTTTTGTTATCCTGCTGTAAAACAAAGCTGAACTTACCAGAAATCAAGGTCCAGTCTCCTGAAAGTCGATTTTTAGTCTTGCACTGTTTGTAAAAAAAAAAGACTAAACACAGTAATACCGGCCAGTACAGAGAGTCATGGCTCAATGTGTCCATCAATCACATGACTGCCTTCTCTCTGTGAGTGCTCAGATGGCCTGGGATACACAGGACTTCCTGTTTTCTGACTGAATGTAAATTAAGAATTTGCTTTTATATTACATCTACTGTCAGGACTTGAAGCCAGAACCTCCAGTGTCCCAGGCAGCAGCTCTCCTCACAGAGCTACTAGCAATTCTGGACACTGCCTTTCCTGAATCTGTTGGACAGTTTCTTATTCCTTGAGAACCTTGCCTTGATTGCCTAATTAGCTTTATCCTTGGACTTCCTATTTAAGTCAAGCCTTGCCCCTTCCTCCTTGCCAGATTATTGTGCTTCCCAGCCTATAGGCCAGCATTTTCTCCTGAGCTTCCTTCTGTGTACTGAACTTGGACTGTTATTTGACTACGCCTCTGTCTTAACCTACAACTTCTGCTATTCTCCTGTGTACCAAACGTGGACTGTTTGACCACGCTTGCTGCTGTTACCACAGTCATGTGGATTGTCAGCCACTGGACTCCCACCTTGCCTTCCAGACTTTGACGATTCCACTATACCAGGTGAGCAATCGTATTAATATTATTACATCTACTGTGGATTTCGATTTTGAAAGCTATAACGACAGGTACACTTTAAATAATCTGACTGTAGTAGAGATGAGGGAACCAGGTTCGGGTTCGGGTCCATCCGAACCCGAACGATCGGCATTTGATTAGCTGGGGCTGCTGAACTTGGATAAAGCTCTAAGGTTGTCTAGAAAACATGGATACAGCCAATGACTATATCCATGTTTTCCACATAGCCTTAGGGCTTTATCCAACTTCAGCAGCCCCGCTAATCAAATGCCGAAAGTTCGGGTTCGGATCGACTCGAGCATGCTCCAGGTTCGCTCATCTCTAGACTGTAACTCTGACTACATGGCTCATTCTCATATGTATTTGCTGCATATGTGGGAGTCCAAAACCCACTTGACCAAATTTTAGTATCACACAGGCTGCATACACGTTTGGAACTAAACTAAATGCAGTAAGAATTAGGCTGCATTTGGCCCATTTAGGTCTATGGGTGCATTCGTGACATTTTGGGTAACCATTGGGTAAACGTTTGGCAACTTCGCTCAACACCACTCATCTAAATCAACCAAGCCTGAAAACTTAGGATGAAGGAATGGCAGTGGACATGCTGTGTTCAGCTTATCATTAGAGAGACTCTGTCAGTAGGTGTATACGGTCCCATCTAAGAACATAAACAAGCATAAACAAGAGACAGAGAAGATGAATAATGTATTACTTACATTGTTCTGTGCAACTGATTCAGGGATATCTTCCTAAATAACAAGAATAATAATTAGTCCTCACCAATATTTGCATGAGCTCAGTAGTCCTGAATATTTATGAAAAGCAGAAAGCTCCGCCCACCTGCTGCTGATTAGCAGTTATCTATCCATGCTGTTCAGTCAACAGGCAGCTGGAGGGCGGAGGGAGGGGTGTGGAAAGAATCTTATTCTCCTGCTTATCAGGAGAATGGTTAAATAGCTTACGGCTTACTGATGTAAGTTATACACTGTACTTTTGAGCCATTTTGTCACTAGTTTACTCTGCCAACATTTAAGGCAGCATAAACCTAGTGACAGATTCTCTTTAAGAGTAGTGTTAAAGGAGAAGTCCAGCGATTTCTATAATCCTACAGCCAGCAGGGGAAATTTGATAACAAGTACTAACTTACTTCTCCCCGTGCCTGTGGTGAGCGGTGGGACAGGCCTCAGGACCACCCTCAGAAGGCATTTTTCCCAGAATTGTCATGACATTAAAACTCAGGGGGAAAAGCCTGTCCTGGCTGATGAACAGGCCACTCAGCCAATCGGTGACTGTAGCGGCATCCACCCAAGTCACTGACTGGCTGAGCGGCCAGTCCATCAACCGCGTCATGATGTGTCAGCTTCGGAGATCCTGGAGCCCGACAGAGACCCCTAGGCGGTCCCACCCCTCTCCGCAGGCACAGAGAGAGTTAAGTTAGGGCCCTATTCCACCGGATGATTATCGTTCAGATTATCGTTAAATCGTTCGAATCTAAACGATAATCGTTCGGTTGAAATGCAGTTAACGATTAACGACTGAACGAGAAATCGTTGATCGCTTTATAAGGACCTATTTTGGACCTATTTTTATCGTTGCTCGTTCGCAAATCGTTCGCATTGAATATGATGTCGTTCGGTCGTTTGCAGTCGATACGAACGCAATGAGAAGAAATAGCGAAGAAAAAAACGATCGCAAATATGATCATAAGTAACGACTGAACATTTTCAGGTCTTTCGCAATAGCGGTTGTTTGAGATCGTTAATCGTTAACGATTATGCGAACGATAATCGTCCGGTGGGCAGTTTACAGAGCACAAGCAGCCGATTACCTTTAAGTACACAAGCTAGTAGAAGTACTGCAATTGTTGGGAACTCTCTTACCAGAAGTAAACTATGGGAGGGAGCTAAGACGGAGGGTTCCTATAGGTGATAATATACACATTTAAAGAACATATTTTGTTTTCATGTGTTGTTTCTCTTATCTGAACAAGTATCCAAACATTTTAGCTGCCGGAGCACAGAAAACGGAGTTTAATCCCAACAACATTTGATCAGCTCTGCAGGGTTTCCATGTTACAGTTTTAGATTGCTGAAATTCTCAGCATGCCGCTGCATAGTGCGAACCTGCAGATAGAAGACAAGAATCCTCCTACTTGATATGCAAACCCCAGAGCACAAATCTAAGTACTGATATTTATACAACCATGAGTGTTTTCTACAGCTAGATTTATAGCTTTATTATGTAACATTTGGGGATACAAAACTAGATTTCCACCTATAAAAGGATAACGCCTATAATTTACAGACCTATACTTAAGACCTGTCACATAAATGGTCTAGTGTGAAGAAGTATTTCCTTCTAAAATGTATTTCTATAGTAATGGAATCGCTATCTAGGCATAACTCCGTGGGCTAAACTACCACTTTAGCAGCAGGTATTTGATAGGCTGCATCTGATATGGGGCCCAACAGCTAAATGGACCCATTCACACTTGGAGGTGAGGTGTAGCTAGTGATCACTGTAAATGATGGATAGGTAAAGTAGAGGAGGTAATTTGAATTTGCATGCAAATTGCTGAAAATCTAAAGATGAAAAGACATGGAGGGCAGAGTGCAGACAAACTAATCTTAAAGTGACTCTGTACCCACAATGGCCCCCCCCCCCATATTGCTTGTACTGTTGGATACCTGCTTTTAATACAAGATCTGTCCTGGGGTCCTTTCGGCAGATGATGCAGTTATTTTTCTAAAAAACAACTTTTAAACTTGCAGCGCTGTGTCAATTTAGCGTGGCCTACAGTGACTTTGCCCTAGGATTGCGACGCCTCTCCTTATAATTAAAAATGCCACTGGGCGGGATTTTTCCTAATCACCACTTGTCTGGACACTGCACATGTGCCGGATAGTTAAGGGCCATGTGCAGTGTTCAGGCAGGTGATGATTGGGAGAAATCCTGCCTGGAGGTGTTCCTAATGTGGAAGAGGGCAGGGAGGAAGGATGGAGAGGCGTAGCAAGCCTAGGGCACAGACACTCTAGGCCACGCCAATCTGATACAGGGCTGCAAGTTTAAAGGTTGTTTTTTAGGACAATTACTGCATCATCTGCTGAACGGACCCCAGGACAGATCTTTTATTAAAGGAGAAGTGTTGCGAAAATATTTATTAAAGCATTGTATTGCCAATAAAAGTTATACAAATCACCAATATACACTTATTATGGAAATGCTTATAAAGTGCTTTTTTCCCTGCACTTACTATTGCATCAAGGCTTCACTTCCTGGATAAAATGGTGATGTCATGACTCGACTCCCAGAGCTGTGCGGGCTGTGGCTGCTGGAGAGGATAATGGCAGAGGGACACTGAGGGACACAGGGCACTGGGGGGACACTGAGCATCCCCCTGCCATCATCCTCTCCAGCAGCCACAGCCCGCACAGCTCTGGGAGTCGGGTCGTGACATCACTATGTTATCCAGGAAGTGACATCACCATGTTATCCAGGAAGTGACATCACCATGTTATCCAGGAAGGGACATCACCATATTATCTAGGAAGTGACATCACCATGTTATCCAGAAAGTGAAGCCTTGATGCAGTAGTAAGCGCATGGAAAAAAGAACTTTATAAGCATTTCCCATAATAAGTGTATATTGGTAATTTGTATAACTTTGGGGGGCAATACAATACTTTAATAAAATCTTTTGCCAGACTTCTCCTTTAAAAGCAGTTATCCAAAGCAGTCTTTTTTTTTTTTTTTTGGGGGGGGGGGGGGAGCAGATTATGGCTACAGGGTCTCTTTAAAGTGACCCTCCAATCATAATTTCTTTTTCATAATATGTCAGGAGTCTCTATATTTCAGGCAATTTTGCCATGTCAAATAATAGGAAGTGCTTGTAACTAGCTACAATGACTATGCTTATATTATTTGTCAGCAAATAGGTCTCCGCTATAGGTGAAGAATGGTGCTGTCATTTTCTAGTCTCTGTCCTCTTACACCATTTTTTATTCGTTTTGGCGATAAAAAAAGTGTCAGATCATGGACTCTCATCTGCAGGTGTTCTGCTTTGAGGGTATGTCCTGAATTCACTGCTACAACCAGATATGTTGGGGTGGGACTTCCTTACATATCTTCATGGTTATTTATTTAGCATTTGATCAAATCCCATAAAATCCTTGCCCTGATGAGTCTTCACTTGTCTTAAAGGTTTTCCCTTTCCATTTATTTCTTTGCAAGGGGAGAAATAACCTTATTGAACGCCCCAAAAGGAAGATCAATTTATACATGTTGGTATTTTCACATATTGATCATGTGGTCTAACATCTAATCTTGGCACTTATTTCTATTATTTATTAGTAGCTTGTTCTCTTTGGAAAATTGGAGTTTCTTGCTGACTGTCAAGCAAGCAGGGATAGTTAACATACAGATGGGATCCTTGCAAGGCCTGTGGTTGAATATCCTCTATGAAATGTCATATTTTTGATATTAAATTGTTGCGTGGCGTAGCGACCATAGAGGCAGGGTAGGCAGTTCTGTGCAGAAGGGGGGGGCCCGGGGCAGAAGGCAAGAGCTGTGTCCTTCTGCTTAACCCCTTATGTACTGCAGTGTGTATGTGACCCAATGTTTACTTACATGCTGCAACATATAAAAGGGGTTAACAAGCAGAAAACAGATCTTTTCTTCACTGCACTGATAACCTCTGACCTCTGTTCTCTAGCTGCCAATCAGCTAGGGAAATGTGCAGAGCCCCATGAAGAGGTCAGGGGTTATCAGTGCACCAGCAGTAAAGCAGATATATTTATTTATTTATTAAGGGGGCCCCTTAAAATGTTTTGCTATGGGGCCTCATGATCCCTAGCTACGACCCTGGTTACAGGGGTACTCTGTTTTTTAGTCAAAATGTTTTGTAATTTACTTCTATTAAAAAAAAAATCTCAACTCTCTTATCAGCTGCTGTATGCCCTGTAGGAAGTGGTGTATTCTTTCTAGTCTGACGCAGCCCTTTCTGCTGCCCCCTCTGTCTGTGCCAGAAACTGTCCAGAGCAGTAGAAAATTCCCATAGATGATTGCTCGTGTTCTGGACAGTTCCTGACACAGACAGAGGTGGCAGCAGAGAGCACTGTGTCACAGTGAAAAGAAAACTCTTCTTCCTGCAGGATATACAGCAGCTGATAAGTACTGGAAGGCTTGAGTTTTTTTTTTTTAAATAGAAGTAATTTACAAACCTGCATAACTTTCTGACACCAGTTGTTTTGATTTTCCCTCCGGCGTAACCCTTTAAGTCTTTCTAGTGATGGGGAGGTAAGGGAGTAACCTTTCTGTTGAGAGGTTTTCAGAGCAAAATAACTGAGGGCAGCTTGGGACAATGACATTTCTTTCTAAGAATCCCATTTACATGGGTTATTCAGACTGTATTGCTCCATAACTTTTCAAAGAATTAAGACCAAAAGCTCCTGTTTCTTCTTTCAGTCAAGATTGATTGTATAAATGTAGATACATTAGCAGCCAGGAAGTGCTAGGAGCAAGCTAAGATGCAAATACCAGAAAAGCAAAAATCGGGATATTATAGAAAGGGACTCAAACTCAGGTTTTCCCAAACATAGACATTAACTAGAGATGAGCGAACTGGGTTTGAGTCGATCCGAACCCGAACGTTCGGTATTTGATTAGCGGGGGCTGCTGAACTTGGATAAAGCTCTAAGGTTGTCTGGAAAACATGGATACAGCCAATGACTATATCCATGATTTCCACATAGCCTTAGGGCTTTATCCAAGTTCAGCAGCCACCGCTAATCAAATGCCGAAAGTTCGGGTTCGGATGGACTCGAGCATGGTCGAGGTTCGCTCATCTCTAACATTAACGTCTGGTTAAAAAAAAAAACTATGAATGATTCCTCTACAAAGCAAGGTAAAGGTTATCAAATAGAAAGCCATACCTCCCCTATTCTACTAATCTATAAGAAATGGAAAGATAGTGAGATGTACACAAGCATTGGGCCCTTTATACATTTAACTTTGGTATGTTTAGCATGAACAAGTTTTGAGAATTTAGACTTTTGGATGTATTTTTTTCTATCATATCTCTGTGACCATCACTAGGTTTTCTGCTTGTTTTGTTTCAAGAACTTTTAGAAATTGACTTTTTTTATATTCCACTTTAACTTAGAGGTCATTTGTTTAATTTAAAGTGACACTGTCACCACAGTTTTCATTTTTTCATAATTTTCAAGGTTTAATTTACTAATATTGCTGTGTCCATAGCTAATTTCAGACAAATTATCAAGTTGATTGTTCAAGAGAAAAATGAACTTTTATCACCTTGTTATTGCGCCACCTGGGTGGGGCTAGTCCACGAAGCGCCACATCGCCCCGCCCACTCCACCGCAATTGACCCCGCCCCCTTTGCTACGTCATTTCTTCAGGCCGCTCTGCTGCAGCGGCCTCCGTCTTTTTTGGCCCTCCCAGCCTGTGCAGGGACGTCGGGACGTGCGTGTTCACATCACCCAGAGCGTCATGCGCGTGCGTCCCCTTCATTTACCGCACAGGCTCACTGGGTAAGTGATCTTCTCCTGCACCAACCAGCCTGGCTGTGCTTGCGTTCGCATAGCCCGCGGCTGTCAGGTGCAGGCATGGTGGGGCTGTGTGCAGTCCATCTGTGCCCTGTTGTCCCCCGGACCTCTCGCTGCTGGCTGTGCCGGCGTCTGCACAGCCAGCAGCGATCTGAAGCGGTAGAGGCGCAGTGCGGCCGTCCTGCTTGCACTGTGCCGGTGGTGGCCAGTGTGTGACAGAGAAGAAAGCTGCGGGCGGCCAACAATTTTACTAGCTGTTCGGACTGCGCCTGTGCACTACTGCATCAGATTGCTGCTGGCGGTGCGGACGTCAGCACAGCCAGCAGCGAGAGGTCCGGGGGACAACAGGGCACAGATGGACTGCACACAGCCCCACCATGCCTGCACCTGACAGCCGCGGGCTATGCGAACGCAAGCACAGCCAGGCTGGTTGGTGCAGGAGAAGATCACGCTCTGGGTGATGTGAACGCGCACTTCCCAACGTCCCTGCACAGGCTGGGAGGGCCAAAAAAGACGGAGGCCGCTGCAGCAGAGCGGCCTGAAGAAATGACGTAGCAAAGGGGGCGTAGTAAACGGCGGTGGAGTGGGCGGAGCGATGTGGCGCTTCGTGGACTAGCCCCGCCCTGGTGGCGCAATAACAAGGTGATAAAAGTTCATTTTTCTCTTGAACAAGCAACTTGATCATTTGTCTGAAGTAAGCTATGAACACAGCAATATCAGTAAATTAAACCTTAAAAATTATGAAAAAATGAAAACTGTGGTGACAGTGTCACTTTAAATAAACGTTTGATTGATATTTAAAGGTTGACAAGCGACAGCTTAAAATTAAAACCATTATTACTGTCCTTGACATGCAGAAGAATTGTTTTGGGGCAGTGCCCCCAGATGCTACTTTGTTCTAAATTATAGAAATCGATCAATAACACACGGAAATGGAGGTCTGGGTTCACTGTCTGAATGACAATTGACGTGTAAAAAAGAATTGAGTGGTTTTCATTTCGTTTTGATACAAATGTAATATTGGCAACCTTGCTATTGTATTGTAACCAGCGTGCATTAGACTGTAGATGAATGTAACATCACATTGTCCTTCAGACAAAAAGAACGCTCCAAGGATAAACATGTCATCATCAATATACGATGTCGCCACTTCTGGGAGATGACTGCACTACTGACTCTAGTCACTCTAAACAATAATCTAAACAGCATTTAGGGCCCGTTCAAACAGAGCAAAAGAGGCATGTCAATTGTTTGAGAGGAGAGTTGAGGTGCACAAGAAATCCCATTGAAACAATGGGACAGACAGAATTTCAAGCGACGTCCACAGCGCTGGCTCCGCTTGAAAGTCTACCTCTTTTGCTCTTTGGGAACGGGCCCATAATATGGGAGTGGTTTTCTATCTGGGTCTCCCCATCTGTAGAAATTAGAGGACAAATCATCATTGCTTCTTACTAGTCTGGACCTCAACCAACCAAAACTTTTGATATGTCTGTGGTGGATGCCCCTGGTGATGATGTTACTGTGTCGGAGGATTGGCCGGTCACTTGCTAGGTGGTTATGTGTGACTCTACGCCAGAGGTGGTTGGCCGAGATACAGCCGGACCTTGGAATTATGTTTTGACGCCAGTGCCGGGTAGGCACACGGGTGTGATGGCATGCCTGCTTTTATTTGACAAGGCCAGTTGTACCTTTTTCCCCTGTGGTCAGTGTCCTGCTGGGTTGCTACTGGGTCCCTTGGGTTAGAGTGATCACGGATGGCCAGAGTGGTATAGTGACCCTCCTGGACTATAGGAACTGCCACCCACAGAAAGGGTAAGTGTGCCAAGGCTGCGGTGCGTGTTGTTTCGGTGGATAGCGAATAATCACAGAGTCTCTTTAACGCAAGGAAGACTGGTTTACTAGTTGCAAATGTGCAGCAGGTCATACAGAATTAGCAGCATGAGGTCTCTCTAGATAAAGCGCTTGATAACACACTTGACAATAGTTCCAAATAAATGCTTGACAATACAGCAACCTGATCTGAAGTAGAAGTGCACTGTAGGATATAGTCCTGTTGACTGAGTTGTGCTGAGTAGTATGAAGAAACAGAGTAGCAAAGAGGAGGATGCGAATCTCAACCCATGTAGTAATGTGCTCTGCTAGGATGTTGGAGGATAAGGTAGAATACGAAGAAGAACACCTGTGCCCATGTATTGACCTTGAATTAGTCTTCACAGCACCTTATGCCCACTAGACTCGGCTGAACCTTCCTAGAGGGTGACACAGGCCCCAGACCCCCTGTTTTCAACAGAGCCTGCTGCAAGGCAGGATGGGCTATGCTGCTAGAGACTCCTAGGTCGCTTCCTTCAGAGAAGGTCCCTGGTGACCACCGACTAAAGGAAATGAAGGAGTTCAGTAGACGGGACTAGATGTTTTTTCCAATGTCACACTTCAGAATACAATGGGAAGACGTATTTCAGACTGGAGCTGAGCAAAGGACCAGAAATGAAACAAGATCCAAATAACTAGAAGGTCACTAGGAAACAAGGAAGTGGAAGATAACCACAGACATGGTTTGCTGACTAAAAAAAACACCAACAACAGAGCACAGAGGTCAACCTAGAATTCATTAGGAGTTGTGTGCTGAGCTTACAAATACAGGTGAACAAGCGCATGCCTGCCACTAGAGGGAGTCCAAGCTTCCAGGAAGCCAGCACAGTTGAGAAGCTGCCGGAAGACAAGCACACTAAGAAAGAACCGAACAGCAAACAGCTGACTAAATCCGAGTGAGAGCAGCAGCAGGTACAGGATAACGGACACAACCATGTGCCATTACAGAAAATTTTCAAGTGGTTTATTAAGTAGTAAAGTTCATAGCAGCAACATTTTCACCCAACATTTTCTGTGCTTTAAAAGACCTTGCTTGGTTGAGACTGGGTTGCTGTTGTACTAGTCTACCAATTAAACCATTTGCATTATTTTTACATGCAGTGGGACTTTCCTTTTATATACTTTTCAAAAGTTTGGTACCAACACATGCGTGCTAGCTGTCAACTGACAGCCCGTTTTCCCAATCCCTTCATATGCATCGTAGTTCAGCTTGGCAAAAAATGCCAAAAAGCTGTAAACAGATAGGTCCTCTTCTTTTTAAATGAGCTAATAATCCCCATCTATTTTTCTAAGGCTCCTAAAGTCAAACATTATCTTGCAGGGATGCCACCTCCAATAGGCAACGCCAGCTATCAAGCTATCTTCCCTTTAGAGGAGAGCTACTTTGGTGTTTTTTCCCCCTATAGGACTGCACATGCCTCTTGATGATCCCAGGGAGCATTACCCTCTTGTCCAGACAGTCCAGGGTAGGAAATACTCTTCACATGCATCTAAATCCTGTCCCTTATTATGGGGGTACCTGTCCTATCCTGCATTACACAAGCTTCCTGCTTATTTGAATGGGCATAGGTGTAATACTAAATTTCACCAGTGGGGTTGCTGCAGAGAAAGTTAACACTAAAGGCCCTATTACACCAGCAGATCTGACAACAGATTATCTGCCAAAGATTTGAAGCCAAACCCAGGAACAGACTATAAACAGAGATCAGGTCATAAAGAAAAGACTGGATTTCTCCTGTTTTCAAATCCACTCCTGGGTTTGGCTTCAAATCTTTGGCAGATAATCTGTCGTCAGATCTGTTGGTGTAATAGGGCCTTTACTGCCACCCATCTTACAGATGTGAAGGGTCTAAAGCAGAAAACCCTTTTAAAGCAGAAAAGTGGCCAAAGCAGGTGATGTTTTCTGTGACTCCAGTCCAGGTTACATCTGTGAAGTTAGTGCCGCATAGAACTCAATGTGGCATTTAATGTGATGAGGGCAGCAACAATCTTACCCCCTTAGATGAATTAGCAAGAAAATTTTATAAAGACATTTTCTTAACCAAAGAGCAGAATATAATACACCCAGCTGTATCCATTTGTATATAATGCTGTTAATGGCGCTGAATCCTTACTGTTAACGGTAAAGTAAATCAAGGCTGTAATTATCATAATAGGAAATAAATGAGCCAAATACCGTTTAATTTCTGTATTTTTCCCTCTTCACATATTTAACATATGCAGTATTTTCTTTCAAATTGATATTTTCTCCTCTTCTGTTAAGGTTAATGAAGGACTATTGTCGTTTATTGCACTTTAGGTTGTTCCCAGATTGTTAGAAATGTCTGATGCAGCTATTAGGATTAGGGCATGATTGTGTCATTAATCTGGCCGGTTTGGAGCCAATATTTAACTCTTTAGATCTTCTGGATAGTTCTATGTGCACAGGTCATCTGGGGCCACTGCTGTAAGGAAGAACACTCCCCTTTTGTGTCTTGGAAAAACAAGATTTCAGTGTATTTTAAAAATTAAAATGGTCTCATGCTGTTCACAAGTCAACTTATTGTCTGCTGAGGCATGGCATTCCACTTTTCTTGAAGGGCGGCCCTCAGGTCATTGAGGTTCTGGGGTACAGAGTTATGGGCCTCTACACGGGGACTCAGCTAATCACATAGGTTTTCTATGAGATTTAGGTGTGAAGAAAGTGCAGCCACTCCATTTGAGGTCCCCCAGTCTCCAGCAACCATTCCCTAGTGATGCTATGATCCCGATGAGCTGGAGCATTGTCGTCCATGAAGATGACATTAGGCCTGTGCTGTTCATGCGGAGGTACAATGACTGTATTAATAATGGTAATCAGGTAGTATGGGCCTGTCACTGTACCATTCACACAGTGTAGGGCAGCTCTGTATTGACTAGACACACCTGCCCACACTATAACCCCACCACCACTAAACACACCTGCCCACACTATAACACCATCACCACTAAACACACCTGCCCACACTATAACACCATCACCACTAAACACACCTTCCCACACTGTAACACCACCACCACTAGACACACCTGCCCACACTATAACCCCACCACCACTAGACACACCTGCCCACACTGTAACACCACTACCACTAGACACACCTGCCCACACTGTAATGCCACCACCACCAAAAGCAACAGTAACTGATGCAAAGCACTCTCTGACATCTCCAACATTGTTGCCGGCCATAGTTTCTGCTTGGCGCAAATCGACTTTCATCAATGAACAGCACTGAGGCTCACTGGTCCCTCGTCCAGTATAGAAGAAGAACACTATGCATCAGCCACTGTTGCTTTTCGTGAAAATGGAGTTACTGTCCCTATGGTTACTAGGGACCATGATGTGTACATCACATTAGTAGGATGCTGATTGTGTAAGGGAAAAGGAGGATGGAAAAGTCAAGAGCCAAAGACAAGACTCTGGACAGCCGACTCTGCAGAGAGGAGTCATGGCCAAGAGAATGGCAGTCAGAATTTGATATAGAAGGGAATGGTTCCATCAGAGAACACATCACCTATGAGTCACCAGATCTGACTATACTAGGCTCATTGCAATGTATTATCATTATACTGCTGAGAGTGCCAGTGTGGACAATGTGTGTCATCATTGGAAGAGCACTTTACATTGGCCTTTTGTAGTAGTAATATATGCACATGGTGTGGAGGTATCATTTGGCCCTGTAGAGGTATTATTTATTCAAAGTATTTATGACTAATACAGTATACGGAGACATGGCTTACAGCTTCTCATCACAGGGCCATCGGGGGGCGCTCCTGGAATATAAATAAATAAATATATATATATATATAAAACATTTTTTATAGAAGTTGTAGAGAAGAGCGAGTAGTGAAATATTCTAATTTTTGAATATCGAGTCAAGTAAACTCTGATCCCTCTGAATCCCATTAAAGTCTATGAGAGAAAAATGCTTGAATCTTGGAAATCAAAATTTGACCACTTGGAGGTCACCAAGTCCACAGTGATACCTCAGGAAATTATGCCAACACCTCTGAAATGCAATTGGAACAGCAGGGGAAGCATGCCTGGGTGCATCTAACACGCCCAAGTAGCAGCATTACGCCACTATTACAGCCTGTCAACTATACACTCCAAACACAATATAACCTCTATGTAAAGTGGAAAAAATACATGGAAACCTTCTTTCCTTTACAGTTGAATGGACAGAAAGCCACATTTTAAGTCAAAGAAATATTTTCATGCACCCCTTTAAATCACGTTACCCATGACAACTACAGATGGCATAGGCAATGGGGAAATCACTGAGCACCCACCACTAACTGTCATAGTGTGTGTGTGATGCGGTCAGACACGTCCTCTTTAAATTTTCAAAGTCATCTGCCACTTCCATATGACCTTATTACCTTTGCTCTAGCTGAATGCCTTACAGCAGGCAACAGGCCTTCTTCTCTTTTATGTTGCGTACAGCACGTAAAAGAGTAGTACCAAGTTTTTATTTTTGGCCTTGGCACACAAGAAGTATAAAGCCATATACCCTATACAGACAGATACAGCCTATTCCTCTCAGTGAATACACTACAGCTGCCTGTCTGAACATACCTATGACCTATGTGCTGCTAGCCAGTGTAATAGCTGTATATCTTAAGATAAATATATTCTTTCTATCACTTTAGCTGCCTTTCCTGCCTAAAATCACCTAATACCTAACTCACTCATCTACACTGTCTCCCTGTCTAGCTCCAATTCTCATCTGATAACGAATCTCAAATCCACTATTCTATTACTGTGAAGGTCACATGGTTTAGCCAGCCAATGAATGTAGATGCTTTTTTTTCACTTCCTGTGTCCCCCTAGTGCCTGTCTCCCCCCCCCCCCCCCCGCATATTTATTGGTTAAAAGAAATGCCAGGAATGATCGAATACTTGATCGAAATCGAGTATTTCAAAGTGTACTACTCGATCGAATAGTACTCGCTCATCTCTAATGAGTTGGAATAAGGAGTGATGGGAACCTTCTGACACACATTAGCACCCATGCAATATATAAAGACAAGTGGGTCTTGGTGTGTTGTTAATATTCTTTATGGTGCTGCTCCCCTTTAATTTATCTGCACATAGTTCAGTGTGGGGGCTGTAGCTCAGGTTGGGGTTCTGTTTAGGGTAGATCAATCATGTAGTTAGGGACAGGGGCTGTGGGTGGTAGAAGGTCCCTACTGATCCCTACCTACCGATGACAAGATCACTAGGAGATCAGGAAAAGGAGAACAATGTGATAGCAGCGATAACCCAATAAGAGTAGCGCAGCTAGCACTACTGAATGCCCCAATCTTTTTCCCTACCTCATGAGTAGGCTACAACCAGTTACATTTTTTTCTGCATGAATGGGGTATAAAATAAAGGGCAAATAAGTAATTGTATTGTGGTCATATCATATTGTGATAAAACTGTCAGGAGCCGCAGCGGAGACATCAGTATTCAGCAGCTTCTTTTATACCTGACAACTCTAAAATTTAAGAGCGGCCTTTAGCATCAGGGCACTTACCCTTCTTCCTGCTCCCATTAGAATGCAGGGCAGGTAGACCGAAGACATCAGATGAAATTACACAAAGGTTGAAGCCATGTGGATAACAGAGAAAATAAGAGCCGCACAGCTCTGTGTGATCTTCCTTCATGCTCACATGGAGGATATCAGGCTACAGAAATGTTGTACACAAATTATGTCATTATTTACAGGGTAGGTGACTTTCTCTTTTCTAATCTGCCTTGGTAAGAAACATGTTGATGTCATTTACAGGGTATTTTGTGGTTTATTGTAAAGAATGGACACAAGTTTTTTTTTTTTTTTTGCTTTCTCTATGCGCATGATGTCAGAATCACAAACTACTAACATAGACATACATAGATGGGGTGTAACTAGTAATGGTGGGGCCCCATTGCAAACTTTTTATTGGGGCTCACCTGATCAGTGTCTGACTGGCCCACTGGAGAACTGGAGAATCCTCCGGTGGGCCCCCAGCTTTAGAACCTGCACAAACACTGACTGACATGTTGTTTCTCACTGGTTCTTCATTGGTGGGCCCCCAGGGTCATTTCTTCTGGTGGGCCCTAGATACCCCCATCCGACACTGCACCTGACTGACCATAAACCCATCAAGTATAGTCATAACCTTTAACACTTAACTGCAAGGGCTTGTTAGGAATATATATTTAGCACCCTGACGGCCTGCTCGGCCACCGGGTGCGGCAAATGATGACAACTTAGGGGGCCCAGTGTATTTCAGGAGCGGGCCACTGGGCCCCCTGATTCGTCCGGCCCTGTAGCAGTCGCTGTTGCTTCTATGGTGGTAGTTATGCTCCTATACATAGACCTAAATATGGGGAAAGCGTAATCTCACTGCTGTTAATATGAACTCTGGGCTGTCCTTCATATTGACGTCTACAATATTTCCTATAGACTTGCAACTGGTTGATGTATCAATTCCTCTAGTAGTGATATTGCCCCAATGAGTATTCTTTCTTTTGGAGGTATCTGAATTTTATTTTATTTTAGGGAGGGAAGATCTGGATTTTTAAGACTGCTGGAATTTATAGGTGATATAAGTATGTGCCTATGGGCCGCAGGAAATAGGGGGCAGCTGTCAGCTCTAGGGGTTGCCCATATTTTGCCCATACATTAGACACAAGCCTGACAATCCTTCTGACTCTTACAGGTTTGTCTCACAATTTAAAGAGTATAATGGCATCTTGATTTTCTCCTGAAAGATGATATCAGGGGACAATTGCGATCGGGCATACTGGATGTCTGCTGTATGATCCTATTGTTCTGGCTGCGCCTTACCCCTCCTTTTATTCGGTATAATACTGTTTGTCTGTGCCAACTGTTCATGTGTATGGGTAGGTCGGGAGGGATAACTGATTGGAAACGTATGCCCACCTTAAAGTGAATGTGTCAGCCGCAATTCATATTCTAAACTGCTGACACGGTTACCTGCTGACATTCTACCTTTCATATATCTATCTGTACTACCATAATGTAGAAAATGTAGAAGCACTCCAAAGCACCTGAAGAGTTGCAAACTGGATTTCCTCTTTGCTCCCCCTCCCATCCCGACCTCTGCTTGTCAGTCTGCTAGAAGCTAAGCCCCCAGCAGGGTAAGGTATAAGAAGTGGACCAAGGAGACATTACAGCCCTCAGCAGTTCAGGGGCTTGGGAATGCCTCTCTGACACTGTATTGGAGACTAAGGCTGCATTCCCACGTTCCGTGATCCTAACGGATCATGGACGTGGAATGCATGTACCGGAGACCCCCGCGCCCGGCCGGCATCTGTAATTAGATGCTGGGGGGGGGGGGAGAATGTATTCATAAGCGCCGTGCTGTAATGAATCAGCCGCGCTGTGTTGTTACTACAGCGTGGCGCTTATGAATACAGTCTTCCCCGCTCCCAGCATCTAATTACAGATGCTGTATGGGCGCTGGGGGACTCCGGTACATGCATTCCACGTCCGTGATCCGTTAGGATTACGGAACGTGGGAATGCAGCCTTAAAGCATTTTTCTACACTCTGGAAGCACAGACAGATATATGAAAGGTAGCATGTGTCTTCCTGACCTAATAGCTATCTAACAGTGACTTTGGTTTGGAATGTAAATTGCATATGACAAATTCCCTATAAATATACAAAAGTTAAAGAAGTCTGGCGGATTCTAAAATCCAGCAGCCAGCAGGGGCAGGGGGGAAATTGATTCCAAGTATTGACTTACCCCACCCCGTGCCCACGGTGAGCAGCGGGACCAGCCGCAGGACCACTGCCAGGCTCTGCGATCTCAGGAGCTGACAAATCACGACCTGGCTGATGGATTGGCCGTTCAGCCAGTCAGTGACTAGGGTAGGATGCTGCTCCAGTCTCTGATTGGCTGAGCGGCCAGTCCATCAGCCAGGATGAGGGGAAAATGCCTTCCAGCGGGGGGTCCTGCGGCTGGTTCCACCGCTCACCGCAGGCACAGGGAGAGGTAAGTCAGTACTTGTAATTAATTTCCCCCCTGTCTCTGCCCACTGCTGGATTTTAGAATCCATCTGACTTCCCTTTTAAAGGGAATCCGTCAGCTCCTGGGCCCTACCTAAGGTGCTGACAGTGTGCTGTAACTGGCAGCCCCCAGTGAGCATGGTGCCTTTTTGGTAATTTTCCGTGCAGCGGATTATGTACAATCTTATGTCTCCTTCTGTCACAGAGCTGTTGTTCGTGCCACACTTTTTGGTCAGTATTTTGCAACCAAAACCAAAAGTGGATTGAAAACACTGAAAGGCTATGTACAGTACACACACTGTTGAAATTGAGTGGATGGCTGTCATTTAATGGCAAATACTTACTGTTTTTTTTTTTTATAAAACAACATCCGATATTTGCCATTAAATGACGGCCATCTGCTCAATTTCAACAGTGTGAGAACATAGCCTTTCTGTGTTCTCAATCCACCCCTGGTTTTGGTTGTAAAATACTGACCAAAATACTGAGCAAAAATACTGTGTGAACATAGCCTTAAAAATGATACAATAATGAGAAAAGAAAGAAATCAATTTAATTTCCATCAGGGGATTCAAACCAGAGAATGAACTGCTGGCTGGTCTCTAGACAGGTGAGTTACCCCTAGACCACAGCTCCAACATGTTAGGGAGGAGAGATTCTTTCAGAGATAACCTGCCTATAGAGGACTGATCTGCAATCTGACAGCTGAGCAAGCAGGAGGCCAGGCAGCATTGATTATTCATGAAGAGGGAGGAGGATGCATGACAAGTGTGGCACGAACAACAGCTCTTTGACAGTAGGAGACATAAGATTGTACATAATCCCCTGCACGGAAAATTACCAAAAAGGCACCATGCTCACTGGGGGACTGCCAGCTACAGCACACTGTCAGCACCTTAGGTAGTGCCCGGGAGCTGACGGATTCCCTTTAAGTACATGCAGGGTGGAGAAATACATGGTACTGTCATAGATCCATGGAAGAAATTTATGATGGAAGAAACCTATGGTGACATCCTCTCATGCTCCATTGTTGGTGCTTCCCTGGTACCCTTTGCTGTAGATTTAAGTAATCTCTGGAAAAGCCTACTCTAATAGGATTTACTTGCATTTTTCTTCCCACCGATTGAGTTTGGGTGGGTGAGACAATACAAATTTCCTAGACCAGTGCTTCACAATTCCAGTTCTCAGGCCTCACCAACAGGTTAGATTTTGAGGCTATCCCATACAACGAACAGCTGTGATAATACCTGATGCACTGAGTATAATTATATCACCTGTGAAATACTAAGGGCCCTATTACACGGGACGATTATCGTGCGAAAAATTGTTAAATTGTTCAAATTTAAAGGGGTATTCCAGGGAAAATCAATAATTTAGCAAAGGAAAGGGTTAACCAAGGTTAACACTTTCCTAATATACTTACCTGTTGTTTTTTGGCCCCCCAAGGAGATCTCCGGTCCGGTCACGTGATCTTGCAGCTTGTGGCTCGGATCCTCTTCTCCTTCCGGTTCGGTGACGTCACCACCCGGCCGGCGTCGCTCTCCGTCTCATTAGCAGCAGAGCACTGAAACCTGACTGGCTTGGTAGCGTGCAGCCAATCAGGGTTCAGTGCTCTGCATCCCCACACGCTCCAGAGTGGGGGTCCCCTGAGGCTGCAGTAAATTATCAGGGGTCGTCGGGCTCAGTGCCGGTCACCAGTTACATGGGACGGCACTGCACTACAGCAGGTGAATGCGGGGTCTGGCATCCATCATCACTCCGCAACCCCCCCCCCCCCCACCTTGTCAGCGATGCCGACCGAGTCCCGGGAGGGGATGCGGCGGGCGGCATTACTTCATTCATAGCTACCAGACACCCGGCTGCCCACTGCATCCCTTCCCCCCCAGGGACTCAGGGTCGGCATCGGTGGGGAAGTAATGTGTATTGGCTGCTGATCCCCCCCCCCCTGGCTCCCCCTCCCTGTGTCCCTGTCAGAGATCACTCACCCCCACCCCCGGAGCGTGCTGCTGGCCCCGATCTCTGCACTGGTCTGAAGCACCTGTACTCAGCTGACAGGCTCTGTGTACGGGGCAAGAAATCTCTCCTGCCTCACTCACAAAGAGCCTGTCAGCTGAGTACAGGTGCCTGAGACCAGTGCAGAGATCGGGGCCAGCAGCACGCTCCGGGGGTGAGCGATCTCTGATAGGGACACAGGGAGGGGGGGCCGGGGGGGATCAGCAGCAAATACATATTACTTTGCAGGACTTCCCCCCCTCCTCACTGTGTCCCTGTCAGAGATCGCTCACCCCCGGAGCGTGCTGCTGGCCCCGATCTCGGCACTGGTCTCAGGCACCTGTACTCAGCTGACAGGCTCTGTGTGAGTGAGGCAGGAGAGATTTCTTGCCCCGTACACAGCGCCTGTCAGCTGAGTACAGGTGCTTCAGACCAGTGCCGAGATCGGGGCCAGCAGCACGCTCCGGGGGTGAGCGATCTCTGACAGGGACACAGGGAGGGGGGGCCGGGGGGGATCAGCAGCCGATACACATTACTTCCCCACCGATGCCGACCCTGAGTCCCTGGGGGGAAGGGATGCGGCGGGCGGCCGGGTGTCTGGTAGCTATGAATGAAGTAATGCCGCCCGCCGCATCCCCTCCCGGGACTCGGTCGGCATCGCTGACAAGGTGGGGGGGGGGGGGTGTTCTGCGGAGTGATGATTGACGCCAGACCCCGCATTCACCTGCTGTAGTGCAGTGCCGGCCCATGTAACTGGTGACCGGCACTGAGCCCGAAGACCCCTGATAATTTACTGCAGCCTCAGGGGACCCCCGCTCTGGAGCGTGTGGGGATGCAGAGCACTGAACCCTGATTGGCTGCACGCTACCAAGCCAGTCAGGGTTCAGTGCTCTGCTGCTAATGAGACTGAGAGCGAAGCCGGCCGGGTGACGTCACCGAACCGGAAGGAGAAGAGGATCCGAGCCACAAGCTGCAAGATCACGTGACCGGACCGGAGATCTCCTTGGGGGGCCAAAAAACAACAGGTAAGTATATTAGAAAAGGGTTAACCTTGGTTAACCCTTTACTTTGCTAAATTATTGATTTTCCCTGGAATACCCCTTTAAGCAAAAATCGTTCGCATGTCGTTGATTTAGATCTGAACCTAAAATTATCGTTAATTGTTCGCTGTAATTCCACATTTGTTCGCTCAAGTTCCGCATTTGTTCACTAATCGTTCAGTGTAATTGCACATTGTCTATTGTTTTGCTGGGATCAGAAGGAGTAAACAATCATAGTAACAATCGCAATAACGATCGTAGTAACGATCGTAACTAACGATTATCGTTCTGTGTAATATGGTGAACGATTTCAGGTTTAGGGTGCGTTTACACAGAAAGATTTATCTGACAGATTTTGGAAGCCAAAGCCAGGAATGGATTTAAAAAGAGGATGGATCCCAGTCTTTCCTTGAAGACCTGATCCCTGTTTATAGTCTGCTCCTGGTTTTAGCTTCAAAGATCTGTCAGATAAATCTGTCTGTGTAAACGCACCATAACGATAAACAATCTCGTTTGCAATCGTTTATTATTTGTCATTAATCGTTAAAAATCGCTCCGTGTAAGAAATCCCCAAATATGACCTGTTGGTGAGGCCTGAGGACTGAAATTGAGAAGCACTGCTCTAGGCAGAAATTTTACTAAAATTCCACTGTGTGCAAATACAGGCCTACAATGTCAGTACAAGCTTAAAAATCATTGTTTTAAATCTAAACATGTCATAAACTATGTTCTGAATTACTTGGGCTATTTTTTTTTAGTCCAAATCCTCAGCTGAACCTTAAAGGGGTTATCTGGTGTTAGAAAACGTTTAATATATAGCTGTGGTTATATTGAAACTATTAAAGAGCCTATACTCACCTCTCAAAGCTTCCTTGGTGCCCTGATGCAGTGTCTCTGGTGTCCCCCCTGACTGCCACCACAAACTCCTCTCGGGAGTGACAGCCAATCACAAGCTGCGGGGCTGTCCCGTCTTAGGGCCCTATTTCACCGAACGATTATCGTTCAGATTATCGTTAAATCGTTCGAATCTAAACGATAATCATTCGGTTGAAATGCAGTTAACGATTAACGACCAAACGAGAAATAAGACCTGGACCTATTTTTATTGTTGCTCGTTCGCAAATCGTTCGCATTGAATAAGACATTGTTCGGTCGTTCGCAATAGATACGAACGCAATAGCGAATAAATAGGGAAGAAAAACTATCGCAATTTACGATCATAAGTAACGATTATCGTTCCATGGAAATGAGTGAATGTTTTCAGGTCTTTCGCAATAGCGGTCGTTAATCGGTAACGATTATGCAAACGATAATCGTCCGGTGGAATAGGGCCCTTAGTCAGTGATTGGCCGAGCAGACTGTCACTCTTGCTGAGAGACGGGGCGAGCTTGTGGCTGCACTCAGTGGGGGACAACAGAGACACAGCAGCAGGACACCCAGGGAGCATCGAGAGGTAAGCATAGGGTATTTATTATTTTCTATATAACCACAGATATGTATCAAAAGTTTTCTAACTCTGGATAACCCCTATAAGACTTAAATGATAAAATTCTGACTGTTTACAGCTGCCACTAGAGGGAGTGCAGGAGCTTACTGCATACACTAAACTCATGCCAGAATTTCATAAAATCAGTTCATTTCTGTGTAATTTGAAGCTCTATAGCAGAATAACATGTTTTCTACTATAAAGATATGAAATTAATTAGCACAGAAGGATCTAACTTTAAACCTCTGTTAAAGGGGTATTCCCATCTTAGTGATTTATGGTATCCACAGCATGTCTATCTCAGGAGCTTGCACCGACAACACTGGGCCCTATTTAGACGTGTATAGTTGGACTGCTATTGCCGACAATCCAGGAAATAATAACCCTTATTCATTCACATTTGGACATATGCATAGAGGCTCAAGTTACCAGGTACCAAAATCAGAGTTTGCACAACGTGTTTCTTGCTCACAACATTCATCAGGGACCATGTCCCTGATGACTACTGATCATTACACTGCGTAAGTGGAATCATGTACATTTTATCCTAGTACCTGGAATGTGACTGAAAGTTACGGTTTTCAGCATTATGGTTAAAGTATGGGATACAGGACTTTATAATAAAAGAATTTGAGCAGGGGTTTTCTATGTGCCTACTTAATAAAGAATCCCAGTATGGAAATACCCTGTCCACGGCAGAATGGCTCATTGGTAGGCGCGGCAGATCCCCACCAAGTTACATCACACTTAAGGTATAAAGCATTATTATTTGTGTAAACATAAATAATAAATAAAGTTTGCTGTAAATGCAAAGAAAATATGAATTATATATATACCAATGTCTGGCAGTGGTCTTAGCGGCCATTTTCAGCTGTCAGTTTCCCTTTAAAAATGTATCTATATAACATAGGCTATCATTAGTTCATTGGCAGGGTACTGATACCTGGATTCCCTGTCAATCAACATTTTGTTGCCTAAACTATGGAGAGAACAGAGCTAGAAGCAGTTGCTTCTGTTTCCTGTGTGCCAGTGTATTGCAGCCTCTGCTCCTACTCACTTCAATAGTAGCTATGGTGGCAGTACCCTGGTGCTACCACTATACAGAGAGCAGGGCCAACTGTTTCTAGCTCCATTCTCAATCTATTGCAGGTAATAGGCTGGGGAGACTTAGTGTCTGCACCCCACCGATGAACTATTGATATGCAATTCCTAGAAATGTGTACCTAAATAGCCAACTGGGTGTTACCAATTAGGGACGTGTCCCAACACTGTCTTACACTGTTAGCTCTCATTGGATAATGTCAGGCAATGTAGGGACACGCCCCCAACTAGTAACTCCCAGTACGAATAACAGTAGAACGGCACATCAGCGAGAAATAAGAAATAATATTCCAAAATTGTTATCTATTTGCTAATGCAATGATTTACTGAAACAGACAGGTCAGGGGTGATGACATCTTCCCTTTAAGTAGATGAGGGTTGGCTTGCTTAGTATTGGCAATATTCTATACAGATTTAGCTAAGAATAAAGTTTTCCATACATATTAAGGGTAGCTTCACACGTATCGGATCCACAGCAGATTTCACGATGCGAGTTTGCAGCAAAATCCGCTGTGGATCCTGTAGTGTGAAGCTGCGGCCCCTTTAACCCCCCACCGCCCGCAGCTCCGGCCCCGAGCATACATTACCTGCTGGTTTGCAACCACGGCCGTTATTTAATGAATTGCCCGATCATATTGAAATCTATGGAATTCCGGCCAGAGTGTATACACACAGACAGCAGACCATTTCATTGATAGCCCTACACATTTCACTCCTTGCTGGCCATTATTAAAGATGGTCATACATGATCAATGACAACACCGATGATGTTCTCGTCAACCATTTATCCATCTTTACAACCATGTTTGGTAAATTCTACTCTGGATAATATGGCATAATAGCCGTAGCAATACATTTTCTGCCATTCATAGCACCACGCTATACTGAACATGTGTTAAAGGGTTTATCCAGTGCTAAAAAAACATGGCCACTTTCTTCCAAAGACAGCCTCTCTCTTGTCTCCAGTTTGGTTGCAGGTTTTGTAAGTTAGTTCCACTAAAGTGAATGAAGCTTAATTGCAAACCAAACCTGAACTGGAGACAAGAGTGGTGCTGTTTCTGGAAAAAAGTGGTCATGTTTTTGTAGGGCTGAATAACCCCTTTAACCCCTTCACGTCAGCAATATGTACAAATACATTCCTGCTGCACATACCCCGTGCTGCAGGATCGTATATATACGTTTCTGTATGCGAGGGCTGTTTGATGTGTGCGGGACTGCTGCAGTGAGGGCAGTCCCGCACACATCAGTGTCCCGAGAGCCCAGCATTATGACAGGTAGCTGCGACCCCGCAGTGAATTTTTAAGGACCTCGGAGTCATTTCTAGTTATTTGCATAATGCGCATACGCAGCTTCGGGTGGTGATTTCTCCACTCCAGGGCCGGGTCCAGGAGCGAGACTTCCTGGAAGAATTAAGCATGTGAGGCTCCACTGGGGGGGTTGGGCGAGCTCTGCCCCGGTAGCCGGGGTGACAGGTCCTCTTTAAAGTGAAAAAAAGTGTTTAAAAAAAGTAATAAAAAAAAGTTTTTAAAATTATTAAAAAAAACCTTATAACCCCCTTCCCAATAAAAGTTTAATATACCTCCTTGCCCATTATAAAAATAAAAATATATATAAAAAAAATTATATATCGTAGCTTACGGAATTGTCCTATCTATTAAAACATTATTGTTCCCGCATGGTGAACAGTGTAAATGGAAAAAAAAACGCAATTATGTATCAGAAAAAATTTTATAAAAAGCGATCAACATTTTTCTGTTACACCAATATGATATTAATAAAAACTAGAAATCATGGCACAAAAAAATGACACCTCAACCAGCTCTGTATGTGGAATAATAAAAGCGCTATGGCTCTTAGAAGGCGGAGAGGAACATTGCATTAATTTGACCCGGACATCCATGCATCAATGGGCTCGGTCTTGAATGGGTTAAAGATCACAACCAATCATGTGTTGTCTGATTCTATAGTTTTGTTACTCCACTTCCCTTTTATTTTTTAACTAGCAAACAATAGAAAATTAGGCGGAAAAAACATTTGACTCCAGAATCAGACTACTCAGGATTTGTTTGTAGTCTGTAACCATGGAAACACAAAGGTCTGCATAGAAGCTGTAGATTCAAACTGGTATTTTTTTTTTTTACTTTAGAAACATTGAAGCAATAAAAAAAGTAAAGGTGAATGTAGGCAGAATATCCACTGAATGACTTTTAATTCACACTAAAGCACTTGGATGTAAAAGGTTTTGTACATCTTGCAAATTCCTTTCCGCCTAATTAAATGTAATGTAATGTAAAATATTCATATTATTGGAAATGTAGCATAATACGTTGTTTCTAATATTTGGTCCAGCGTGAATTAGTCTTTTTCTATCCATGATGGCCTGTGGCTGAAAATATCAAGGGGTTCTGCTTTAGGAATAGAGAACAGGAAACAAAGACTAATAATATTAGAAAGGGAATTGAATGAAGGGATATAACCTGGGCTCGTACACAGACACCCGCTCCAACACAAATAAAACACTACGTGCATGTGACTTCCTTGGAATCAGCAGTTCCCATGATAATCCAGGTCAGCTAAGAAATTCTTTGTACAGGTTAAAAAGTCATAATTCTAAAATACAACCTGCCTTATTAAAGCAAATTCACGGTTACTGACAAAAATCCTACAGAAAACACAGGAGGAAATAATTTTACCCTTAAAAAGTATCAAGGGAAAAAAAAGTGTATTCACCTGCTACTGATCCCCTGCTGGTGCAGTTCAGACATTGCTGGTCCCTGCTGTTAGCACTTACTGTTCTCTGTCTGAACAGATAGGAAATGGCTGCTCAGCCTATCCCTGACCACAGTATTGACCCACGTTAGCTAGTGATTGGCTGAACAGTCATTTTCTATGTGTTAGGACAGAGAACAACAAGTACTGAAAATGATGACTGGCCCTGGTTCAACAGGTGAGTACAGTTGTTTGGGGAAAATATTTCTCTAGAATACCAATACCAAGGGATTTTATCGGATTTTCTAAAACCTCATCAGGCCAGTCAAATTGTCACATGAATAGAATTGGCTGACCTGATTGGAGTAACAAGGGTGTTGAAGCGAGCCAATATTTTGTCCTCCTGCACAAAGATCAGAGGTTGAAAGATTCCTGCTTAAGCCAGACACAGGACGGTGAGGTCGTGTAGTGAGGCCATGACTGATCTCGTGGGACACAAACAGAAGATTTATTGAATGGTGAGACAAAAATGGGATCAAAGGAAAAGAGGGGATTAAAGATTGAAACTTTTTTTTTGGAGGCATTTTCCATGCCCCGCCTCCATTCACCCTGACGGATTTACTAAGAGGTGTGCCAACATGGTGGCCACTGAATCTACACCTGATTTCTGCCATGGTTTATGCTTGTGTTCAGGTTTTAAATATGATAAATTAGGCTTGGGAGTGAGCCACACTTCCTCCCACCTTGTCTCGGAGCTTACGTCACTGAAAAAAGATTTATGTGCAAACCATTTGCTTAGCACAAAACTCTGCACCTTTTCCACCGCATACACCAGGGGCACAGTTCATAAATCTGCCCCATTGACTTCTAATTGGGCCTCTCTTCCTATACTATGAATCTATATAATGCTGCGTTTACACGGAGCGATGATTCGCCCGATCGTACGATTAACGATATCGAAAGACTAATGTTTTTTTTAGAAAAATCAACGTTTAGACGGAACGATATATCATACGGAAAAATCGTTTTGCGATCGCTTAAGCCTATCTCGCAAATAGGTCAAATCGGTGAACGACTGTTTACTCTGAGCGATCTGCTAATTTTTTTTCGGAAGGACAAACGACGATTTTAGAACATGTTGTAATATCAAAATGAACGATTTCTCGCTCTTCGCTTGATCGTTCGCTGCGTTTACACGTATGATTATCGTTTGAATTTGATCGTTATCGTGCAAATTCACACGATAATCGTTCCGTGTAAACGCAGCATAATAGAGATCTATAACAGCCATGTACGTGAGGCTGGATGGAATGTTAACACATAGACAAGAACCGCACATGCCGTTTTACCAAAATTTGCAGCAGTCACACGGCTAGCACAGGTAAAGGTTAATATAACAGCGCCAATTTCTTATAATTCCCTGTGTGTTTTTTTTCGCCAAGTAATTCTCGTCACATATCTCTGTGTGAATAGACTTTAAATTACATAATGGAAAAAAAGTAATTTGAACCTGCAAATTTCAATTGTAGTGGCAGCTGTAATGTGTATGGATACCGTATGATTCTTCTGGAGTTGATGTTGGATTAATATGGCCCCGTCCTTTTCTTCTTGAATAGATATGTGGCCTCCAATGAAGTCTGGTAGCGGCTTATCCCTCCTCTCTCCATTCAAAACACATGAAAGCTCAGTAGACTGGACGATTCGTGTGTATGGAGGGATCAAGAGAGATTCCGGCGGACACCTATGGCATGTATATGGGTACCATGGATAAGAGGTAACACAAACTACTGCAAATAAAGCACAAATATTCTGCAGACTCATCATGGTGCTGTATGATACTGTTTAATGGGGGTCTGTAGCCTCTGTAAATACACCCATCCAATGGATCCCACTGACTAATAACTGAAAGTGACTGCGAATAATTTGACCTAGCCTGGCAGATCAATTTTAGAAGGAATTCAATTGGTAAAATTCAATTAGGGAACGGCAATGTCCTCATATATTCTCAACAATGGCAGAAGGGGGAGGTTCAATTCACAAATGGGTGATAAAATACAAATGGATGACTGAGATGGTTGACTGTGGAGCCATCATGTCATGTGGAGATTGACGCTTGTGTTGACCCATATTCGGCTACCATTTTCTCCATGTGTTATGGAGGACCTCTGCACCCTCCCCTGTCCAACCTCCTTTTTGTGAATTTTTACGCTGCGGTGGAAGACATGATCAGACAGTTGCGCAATGTAGAGCGTCACATACAATGGTTACTGCATGCTTTCCAAAGACATCTGAGTGAGTTTTAATTAAAGTTTATCATAATACCTCATACGAAGGATTGTGCCACTTACACTAGTGCAGAGGTGAGTTCTGGTGGAGTCATAATGTTCTAGAGTAATACCAACATGATTTTCACAGTCTTTAACAATACTGCATTTTAAACATGTAACATTGAAAAACAACAAATGGTATATTCTGACCTGCGTCATGCAAATAACAACCAATACAACACTGCAGATGGAAAAGGAGTCATATTAGCGATCTCTTCCCTCCAACATGAAGAAAAGCTTACACTGAGTGGACATTATGTGGATTTCGAGTGCTAATGGCAGACAGTCCGAGGCAATATCATTACACTATCTTATCAAGACTGTGTGTGTTCATATCTCTCTGTCAGAATGGTATCACCAGTGCCAGTGTCATTCAGTCAGGTCCTTCCAGTATGGATGTGTATACACAGTGGAGGCTGGGATCTTGTAGGGTGCATAAGTTTAATCAATGTTTGAGACATTAGTGGCTAACTGGATACAGGTAACTGTAAGGACCACAATTAAATGCCACTTTATGTTTTTGGTATGAAGACATCACAAGAGCTGTCACGGCAATGTGTGGCCTCAGGCTCAGAGTAGAGAGTTTGTACAATGGTGCCACATGGGTCTGACATATGCGTACTGACATAACTTGACCATCAAGTGTGGTTCGAAAAACCTTGTATATAAAACTTCCAATGGAGCAGGCCAAGGTTTATGAAATAGAATTAAGAGCAAATGGAGGTTAAAGGGTAATTAATCCTCGGGGGGCCAACACCCAGCACTAGCACCAGTCAGCTATTTTGCGCAGTGAACAAGACCAGACGCAAATTGTCTCCATTCACTGTGCAGCGGTGGCAACCTAAGCTGAAGTTACAGGTCACCATCGTATGTTCACACTGATGAAAACAGGCGGAAATTCAGAGCAGAACCCCCACTGGGGCTCCACTTGGATTCCCGCCTACCTTAGTGTCTCAATGTAATCTGTTGCACACCTCTGCTATCAGCTGCTCTCTGCTCAAAGAATTGACAGGTCAATTGTTTTTACGGAGAGCGGCAGAGAGCGGAGGCGCGCAACAGATTACATTGAGACACTGAGGCAGGCTGAATTCCGAGCATAGCCTATAGCGTGGGTTCCCCTTGTAATTTCTGCCTATTTTCCTTAGTGTGAATGCTTACACAGCGAATGTAGACAAACTCTGTTCACTGTTTAGTGCTGCAAAGCTGATCAGCACGAGTTCGGGGTGTTGGCACCCCACCGATAAGTTACTGATGAGCTGTCCTGTGGATCAGTCCAGCTCATCAGTCCAATCCCAGGGACCACTTTAATTAGACCTCCGGTGCACTTCTATGGGTTCCCATCTATGACCCTGTTCAAAATTGGGCCATAATGTGGCTATGTGCCTGCCATCTCTCTAATAGTACTCCTTACAAAATATCTTACCCATGTGGTGGTAGAGAAGTTATCAAATTTGGAAACAAACTTTCAAATAAAATTCAAATTCTCTAGTTATGTTCCATCCCAGATGTGTAGACTACACTGCAGTCATTGTATATTATAGAGCGTAAAAGTAGACTAATCTGTAGCACATATCCCTTTTCCATAGAGCTTGTTATAGAGCTATATAAGCTTTTGGATGGGAACCATAATGTGTTGTCATGCTAAGGGCCTGTTTATTATTGGCAACAAGCGTTCATTTACACAGAAAGATTATCTGCCAAAGATTTGAAGCAAAAGCCAGGAACAGACTATGAACAGGGTCATAAAGGAGAGACTGAGATTTCTACCCTTTTCAAATCCATTCCTGGCTTGACTAATTGTACCATGTAAAATCACTGCAGGTGAATGCTGATCTCACTGAGCGGCACTTGTTTTCGTCTGTGGATGACTGAAAATTGTTTAGTCTAAAAGGATCATAAGTCATTGGACACAGCTTCCCCAAAGTATCTGATCAATTAATCTAATGCTCCATACACCCAACATGGTGCTAGTAAATGTTAATTTCTGCTCCCTATTCTGCACAAGGCACTGAGGTTGAAGGTATGTCTATTACCTTCATCCTCTGTGCCATTCTTGTGCAGTTTTAATGTAGTCCTGTGTCCACTGCCCCGTCCGCACAGTGCCAATCTGTCCCCGGCCAGCTCATCCCTTTTAATGATTATCAGTAGGGATGGTCCGAACCTGGTTCGGGCGGGGTTCGTACGAACCCGAACCCTCCGCAATGATTACCGATGTCTGCCCGCTCCATGCAGCGGGCGGATCCAGCAGGAGGAACGCCTGGAAAACTGGGATACAGCCATAGCCATAGGCTGTATCCCAGTTTACCAGGCGGTCCTCCAGCTGGATCCGCCCACTGCACGGAGCGGGCAGACAGCGGGAATCCGATGCCGAGCGTTCGGGTTCAGCCGAACCCTAACCTCGACGGGTTCGGACCATCCCTAATTTTCAGTGGAATGGGCTGGCCAGGGGCCGGATTGGCGCTCTGTGGGCAGGACAGTGCTCCAAATGGCCTTATTGTCTGTTGTTACAAGAATAGCGGTCATGGTTTTGACAGTGTGTATACTTTTACGGCAATTATTTTTCACAGCGACTTCAGAAAGTGAATGTGGCAAAATCACAGTGTGTAAACAAGTTAGTTGGCCCACTCCATTGATTATCAATAGAGCAGGCCAGATGACTCTGCGGGGGTGGGGCAGTGCTCCTGACCGAAGAGTGCGTAAATGGCAACAAAAAAATTTGGGCTTTTAACCACAGTTGAAGAAAGTTTCACCCCTAAAAGCTAAAAAGTCATGCTGCCAATATGTGGTAAAAAATTGCCAATGTGCTACATGATTTTTGACAATATGGAATACCACCAGACCTTACAGATATACCCTTTGAGGCTTGTCTGTTCTCAAAACCCATTTTCAATGCCCTCTCAGAGGTCATTCTTTGTTTAGGACCTCCAGCAATTAGTTTGACCAGAGAAAAAGTACAAATTGTGTCTTTCTCTCTGGAGGACCCAGCAGGCCCCTAGATTACTGGTACAACTCAGCCATTTATTGGGTAATGTGTCATTTTTCATATCTTCTCTGGTCAAGATTCTAGGAGCTTACAGTGATCCCCTGGAGAAGGACGGGCGACAGCCTGTGATCAACTTAATTTTTTGCAGAGGCTTTCAACAAACCTTGTCTAAAATGGATATTTTAATGGGTTATCAGGATTTAGAAAAACATGGCAATTTTCCTTTTAGAAAAAAAAAACAACACCACTTTTGTCTCCAAATCGGATGTGGATTGGTCTTATAGCTCAATTCCATTGAAGTGCATGGAGCTAATACCACACACAACCTGAGGAAAGGGGTGGTGCTGTTTTTGCAAGAAAGACAAAATGCTTAATTCTGTAACACCTCTTCACCCTCTTCATAAATCTTCGGACAGGTGGTTACTAGTGATGAGCAAATTTGCTGAACATTCAGGTTCGGAGTCAGTATTTGACTCCTGCTGCTTGAACAATTTGATTCAGCCCTAGGGCTGCCAGGAAAATATGGATATACCCTATAACTTTATCCATGTTTTCCAGGACTCCTGTGAATGCTGAAATAGTTAAACCTTCACACTACTTGTCAGTACAGTAGCACAAAGATTTAACTATTTGGTAGCTCACAGCATCATAATGAATAATGATCCTGGAAGTTACAAAGTCGAGACCATAGCACATAGGTGAAGATTTATCAAACATGGTGTAAAGTGAAACTGGCTCAGTTGCCCCTAGCAACCAATCAGATTCCACCTTTCATTTTCCAAAGTGTCTGTGAGGAATGAAAGGTGGAATCTGATTGGTTGCTAGGGGCAACTGAGCCAGTTTCACTTTACACCATGTTTGATAAATCTCCCCCATAGTTCGTAAATATGCTCCGTGCGCGGAACGTGTGAATCAGGCCCAATGTTTGTGGCAGCACCTAACGGTGAAAAGGATGCAGCACCGCGTGGCATTCCTTCTCTTCCATGTGCACTTGGACAACTATTCAATGGTTTATGGGGATGTTCTGAGGACACCACCAAGGACAACATGGAGACAAGTGATATCTATCTGACATGAGATACACTGGAACCTTCTATTTGGTTTAATAGTACAATTTGTAGAACATATTAGAAAAATGATTAACTTGATTTATTGTCATGGTAACAGTAGCAAGTGTATCACAGAGAAGTGTGCCGAGAGATAACACAAAAAGAAAGATATTGCCTCTTCCATCTACTTTGCACCTTTTGTGTTCATGGTTCTTTGTAGTACACTTATTGTTATTCCCCTTTAACATGTTTTTTTTTTACAATTGCCACATTATTTCGGTTTCTTTGTATAACAAAACAGAACCAAGCATTGTACATGTACTGGTGTGCTGTACAGACACTTAACAAGTGAATTTAAAAACATGGCGTACATTTTTTTTTGTTTTTTGTTTTTGTTTTTTTCTTTTCACCAGCGCAGGAAAGACATACGAGTTAGGCCCAGAACTACACAGTAGTTTCATTTCTCCATGGCCCCGTTTTGACATTTCCTGCATTATCAGAACTATAGATCATGGCTTCATGCATGCTACCCTTGAGTAACCCGTTAGGATTTGTTGTGTTAAATGGATATGATTGTCTCCTTGGTTGCATCTCAAAGTGAGTATGGTGCACAGTGTCAGAGTCAGGCATTTTGCCACAGCTAAATATTGCAGTACTTGCCTCGCTGCTCTCGGGCTGGTTGATGGTAGGGTAAGCGTCGCTTGCAGCACAACAGCCCCGTCTGTGGCCTGTATGGCCCTCATGTGTACTGTGTGGACTGTCTGTGTGCGAGCTATGGATACTACCATCAATGCTAGAAGGAATATGGTAGGCGTACTCTCTCTCCGCAGCTGACCTATGTCGACTGAAGTAGCGTGGCTTAGTTCTGCTTTTTAGACACCTGTGAACGTGCATGTTGGGTCTAAAAGCACCTTCATTGTGCACATGGATATGAGCTTCGTCTTCCATAAGTTGTTCACAGTGAATCTTTGCACAGCATGGTGTGACTGGCGAGAGGCAGTTTACGTGGTTCTGCACAGCTTGTAAATTGGTAAGTTTGCAATGGCCCACGGATGGGTGGTTGTACATGGGTGACTTATTAGGGCATGGTGAATCCTGAATGCAGGTCGCATGACCCTGGGCATCTCCGTTTATGTTCACTTTTTGGCGAGCAGTTGCTGGCACCGCATACGCGTTTCTTTTGGATGGGCAACAGGACCACCAACAGTGCCAGACGTCATCTCGCTTTGCACAGTGATGTATTAAAGTGAAGAGGCCTAAAGTTACGCAAAAAGCTCCATACAGGCAGCTAAAGATCATATCCAAGAAATGCCCTTGAGATACAGCAAGAGCCCCAAAGGTCCAGGTTGCTGTAAACAGAAAGAGAGTAAATGCGGCAGCTCGTAGCTGGGCCTTGAACGAGTGCTCATTTTCCAACAGTGAAGATGAAATCATGGAGCAGGTTGCCTGGGCAACTGGCCCAGCCTCAGTTATATGACTGTGACCCATTTCTCCACCTGCCAACCTCTGCTGCTCCTCCGTCCTTTCCTTTAATTCATACTTGCGTTCAGGATGGCGCTTTAGCTGCACGTAGGTACAGAGAAAGTAAATACAGGTGACGAGAACAATGAAGGCGACTGGGCCGTAGAATGCACCAAGACTTGGTTCCCAAGCCATCCAGCAGCTGTGAAAAAATAGAAATACAGACATTATGGTCACCAAAAGACATATAAAAGTAGATGTAATTGCATACAGTTATCAAGTTTGTAATTAAAGGTATTGTCTGGACAAAAGTAACATTCGCCAGAAGGTGGAGACAGCCCAAGTACGGTCCGCCTGGAAAAAAGGGATATAGACTATTACCAAGGCTGTATCCCTGTTTTCCAGGTGGTACTTGGGCTGTCTCCACCTTCCCCACGGAACGGGAAGGCACCGGGAATCAAATGACGAAGGTTCGAGTTTGATCGAACCTGAAAATTCCTGATGTTCGATCGTCTCTATTTATATTCCTCTGATCCCTCACATCCCTCAAACTCTTCTGGATTGTGTTCCATCCACACAGAATGTGTCCATTCTGTCAATCATTGACTAAGGTGGGGCATCACTAAAGGCCATATTACACGGCATGATAATGAGGGGGAAGAGAGTGACGACCTCTTAGTTCAGTGCTCGCATCTCCCTCATTCCCCTCTTGCTTCTTGTGCTATTACATGCATAGACAGCGAGTGGGGAGGAGTTGGAAGCAATGGAGGTGGCTGCCTATTGAAGTCAACTGCAGTCTGCTACCACCGCTCCTATTATACAGGGTGACGAGCAGCAGACAGTCGCTGACATGATCAGGATTTTTCAACATGTTGAAAGACTATAATGAGCCAACATCCTGCATGTCGACTGATTGTGACCTTTTAACATGTCCTATTACACGAAATAACTATGGGCCTGAACGGACGGTAATAGGGCCTTACGGCCATTGATTGGCTGAGTGGACCAGTTTGTGAGGGGTCAGGACATTATGCCAGAAAATGGAGACAAGCGGAGTAACGTTGGTGGCAGTCCAGAAAAGATAATAATAGCATGTTTATTGTTTATTATTTTTATACAAATCCCAGTCTGGGAGCAAGTTTTGATATTGCACAGACAACCCCTTTAAGGATGGTTTTACAACATTGTTTTCTGGTAAAAAGCCACAGCAGTTTTTGATTATGCTTTATGAGCCAATGCAAAAAGTGGATCCACTAAGTCATGGCTTTTAGTCCTGGAAGTCCTGGAAATGATAGAACCTGTCCTATTTTAGGATTTCCTGAACGGATGCCCCCATAGCTCAGGGAACTCTTATGCATTCCTGATGCGCATGAGGAGCTCCTAAAGACACTACTGATGGTTTCCGCAACATAAAAATTGATTACTGTCAGGAAATCCTGATGTTTTTCTGAAGTCTTACAAGGCCTACTGAACAGGATTTCCTGACAGTAAAAATGGATGTGTGAAGGGGGCCGCAAATGAATTTTCCTATGTGGACAACACCTCTAAAAGAGAGACTTCTGGTGATGAGCTAGTCCCAATGGATCTTGCAGATGTTATCAAGAGAAGACGTATGGTATTACATGTACACGATTAACAGCAGCTTTTTGTTCTGGCCTACAATAGCAATGTCTTTCTATAAGATTCCTATCACCTAATGGAAGAAATATAGTTGTACATTCCAATAAATTTTCACTTGTCACTGCGAATGACCTAGAAGTTTTATGGTACAGAAATTGTCCCATGGATTTTTGATCCTTGTCCTAAATTCCAAGACCCCAGAACATATTCTGGAGATAGTTCTGCATCTTTCTTACTGTTTCTATGAAACAGCTTCCAAAGAGAGTCTTTCTTTTTGCAACTCAGCCTCCTTCCATTTGAAAAATCGGTAACCCGAAGGCCGCTATATTTCAGCATGTCATGCTTCCTACCACTATGTTATATGTTTTTCAATTTGCAAACAATAACATTTGTCAGCAGTGAATTATATATATTTCTTTAATTGAAGCACCATTGTACCTCATGGTTTTCTTCGACTATTGAGTCATGTTTTTTTTTTTTTAATTGAATAATATAATTCACGGTTATAAAAATGCAACCTTCAGAAACTTGTATATAACCTGTACCCTAAAAATCTTTTCACTGTGCAATGCTGATACACAATATTCAAGCGCTGCGGAATCTGTTGCAAGCACTGCGGAATCTGTTGGCGCTATACAAATAAAATTATTATTAAAAATTATTATTATATTCACCCACCGTTCTTGACATATTGTCTAGATATGTCAAGGGTTTACATCACATAGGGTCTCAGTGATGAGACCCATTCTGATCAGTTAGTTATTGCCCCTTACTTCCATGATAGCTTATGGTGCACATCAGTCGGATGGCCTACCGGGGAATGAAGAGTGTTTAATTGCCTTACCTGCTTATAACTCACAATCAAAATACAGCTGCACTTTATATCTATTTTACAGCCGTATTTTTCTTTTACTGTGTGTGAACATAGCCTTAGGGAGTTGGTGTGAAAAGTGAGCTAAAGATGTCAAAAAGTTGCACATTTTTATGCAAATGTAATATGGACCAAAATGTGCAACTCTTCTTTGCCTATAGTCTATCCAGAAATCCGGCTTCCGGAGGCTGTTACAGCCTATGGTGGCTCGTGCCACAATCGGTTTCCTGCCGATTCCTACATAATCCATAGGGAAAAAAACATTAAAAAATTTTCAATCAAAAATAGATTTTAAATAAAATCTTTCGTAGCAGTTGTAACACTTGTAGATTGGAGCTTAGAAGCGGCCAAAGACAATAATCTGTGATCCAGGCAGTGATTATCATATGTAATAATATCAAGTGGTTTGTTTGTTCATAGAACATCGCTGGGTATCTTCCAGGAAGTGATTTCCTCCCTCCATAGGACTAATGTGGCCATCTTTATAACGACTTTCTAATGATTTGGAGCTTAGCGCTCATTGGATTATGGTGTTACTGTGTGTCAGCCAGTCTTAATTATACACCGGGGAGCCTGATGGCTGCACATAGCCGGTCCGAGCTTCCAAATACTTTTCTTCATGAATTATTTTTTCAGATCTAAAACTCACAAGTCAAATGAATGGTGATGAAAGATCTCACAAAGGAGATTTGCTTTACTTTGCTATTTTTTTTCCTTTTGCTTTTAATCAGTTTTCACATTTTTTTTTCTTCCAGAGCAACATAAAAGGTATTGAGAAGTTTCAAGTGAAAAGAAGAAAAATGAAACAAATATAGAAATTACCCACGACATGGTCAAACTTTGTAGGTCACATCAACATGGGAGGATTTATGTTTTCTTTTTGCCGTGTTCAACATGCCATGAACTAGCATGGCTTTATAATACTATTAGGTTATGTTCACATCTGCACTGGGGGCTGTGCCAGGTTGATCCATTGTAGAATCTATGACTTTTTATGGAAGTAATAGAGATGAGCGAGCATCAAAATACTCGAATGTTTGTTACATGAGTTGAGTATTTTTTGAGTATGGTGCATTATGCATTATGGGTAGTAGGTGTGTGTTGTATGGTAGTAGCAATGTTCAGTATGGTCATAGTAAAACAGAGTATGGTGGTAGTGTTGTGCAGTATGGGTCGTAGATATGTTAGATGGTAGTAGCAATGTACAGTATGGTTATAGAAATGTACAGTATGGTGGTAGTGTTGTGCAGTATGGATAATACAGTGTTTCCCTGAAAATATCACAGTGCCTTTTGTCTTATTTTTGGGGGTGTCTTATTTCTCTCCGGCATCCTTCCTCCTCAGCTCTCTCCCCCAGGTCTACCCTCCGCAACTCTCTCCCCCCTCTGCTCTCTCCCCTCATCCCTCTCCCACCTCGGCTCTCTCCCCCTCGAACCCTCCTAGCATACTCACTAATGTTCTGTAGGACGAGGACCATGCATCGGGCCATCGGGACTTGCGGCGGGACGTCAGGACGTTAGTAAGTGCGGCGGGACGTCAGAACATGTGGACGGACGTGGGGGCCAAGGAATAGGGTGCCTGTGGTGGCGGCTGTCAAGGTTCACAAGAAGATTAGGTGAGTGAGCTGGGGGCTGGGTGGTTAGCGGCCTTACTTTTGGAGGGTGCCTTACTTTCAGGGGGTGGCTTAGTTTAGTGGGGGTGCCTTATTTTGGGGGTGGTGGTGGCTTATTTTAGGCTAGTTGGTGGGATAGTTAGGGTGTTTTATTTTAATAGGATGTCTTATTTTCGGGGAAACACTGTAGATATATGTTAGGTGGTAGTAACAATGTACAGTATGGTCATAGTAATGTACAGTATGGTGGCAGTGTAGAGGTTGTACGGTTCAGTTCATTGCTTAGTTTCCTTATGACGCTATTTACAATGTTGCTACAATAATGTGAGAGCTGAAGCTACAGCACACGATAACACTCCAGGTATAACACGAATCTATTAGGTAAATGAAGGGAACACAGAAGACGACTGCTTTCAGCATCTCTCATCATCTCACATCACATTACTTACTAAGGTGCGTTGTCTTCATTTCCATAATTTTTTATGTTCGTTGCAGCAGTAATTCCACAAATAATAAAAGGGACACCGCCACTTATAAGATAAAACCTGGAGAGAGAGAGAGAGCATAGGTAGACCATGAGTAGCTGTAATGATGGAAAGAAGTAAAAAAAAATAATTTATATAACGAAGTATTCTCCAGCCCATCTATTAGCTCATAGAATTTTTCCAAAAAACATTTATAGACAGCAAATTTTACAATTGTCTCATGTCGGACGCTTATCGCTGGGCCAAGGATTATTACAGCAAAGGGTCTGTGCCAGCTGCCATGCCCTACAGGCCCCAATAGGCCCCACTCCTAAAGCATTAGGTTGTCCCATTGACTGATGTGTCTAGAAATGATTGAAAAATCAACAGCAGAAAATCCAATGTGATGATTTTGGAGTAAATTTATTCCGATGCAGCTTTAATGACAGCAGTGAAGGGAAGGAGGCGAGTATATGATTTTTTTTTCTATTTAACCATACCCTGAGAACAATTAGACAGAAATAAATGTTGCCTGGAAAACCCCTTTAAGGGCTAGCTTCATTATAAGAAGGGGTGGTGCCGATCAGACACCCCTGGAATGAAAAGGTGCCCTGATATCCCTTATAAAAAAAGTAGCATCAATCATATAGGTGATCTTCCGGTACTGTCTGTTATATCAATATAATCAGCCATCAATGAACTTGTTTAACTCTTTTCCCAATATTACTGTAACCTTCGCGCAGCTAATTAAACGCCGCCACCTGCGGCACAGAAATCAGAAAGCCATGCAACGAGGCGCTCTGAAATCTCAGGAATGAAACACCTTTGAAAGAGATTCTTTGTTGTTCTCCAGCAATGTGCTGCTAATTTACTTTTCAAGCCCACATGCTTTCATGAGATGTAAAGTAGGTCTGTCAGCGCTGCCGCAAAACTACCCAATATCACATCCACATACTATTAATAAACTGACTATAACCTGTGCAATTACCTTATACTGTATACCACTCCCCAATAGCTTCCTCTCTATAGTGCCATGACCATATGTGTCCATGGAACAGCAATTTCCGTATATTAGAACATGGCATTATACAAGTATACTTTCTAATGTTTTTTCATTTCGGTGAATGTATCCATGACGACCAGAATGGAAACATCTATTGTCTATAGCGCTGGCTTCAGCCACACAATGCATCAAGAAATAAGGCTGATATTACACGGGACATGTGTATATCATGGCTGAGAGGCTTTATTACTAAGAAGTAACAAAAGCAGAAGAGTTCTATGTTTTGCTGGCCAAAAAAAAGGCTATCTATTTATTATTTGTTAGAGATCAGCGCTTAAGTTGGTGGTAGTATCCAATCCTAGAGAGGCCTGGAAAACATGGATACAGCTAGGGCCAAATCTAGTTTTTTTGCTGACTAAGGCTAAACCTCGAATTGTGCCCCCCTAGTGCCCCATGGCATTCATGTGTATGGGTCAAGAGAGAATGCTGTTGGCCTTACAAATGTTTGGCCAACAACTGTTGCAGGTGTATATATATCTTTACTCCCTTATCAGAACACACGTTTTACTACACATCCCAATTAGAGATAATCGAACATCGAGAAATCTTAGGTTCGATCGGACTTGAACCTTGTCGAACCTGCAGCATTTGATTCCCAATGCCTTCCCAGTCCGTGGGGAAGGAGGAGACAGCCCGGGTACCACCTGGAATTCTGAGATACAGAATATTACCTAGGCTGAATCCCAGAATTCCAGGCGATACTTGGGCTGTCTCCTCCTTTCCCATAGACCGTGAAGGCATCGGGAATCAAATGCGGAAGGTTCGAGTTCGATCGAACCTAAGATTTCCCGATGTTCGATCATTTCTAGTCCCGATTTGGGTCCTTCTAATCGACACACATTTGTTGCGCCTTTACATGTATTATTTACCTGGCTGCGCAAAACATCCGATCAACCGACGAGCAAGCGTTTGCTCGGTCATCAGCTGATCACTGGCTCTTTTACACTGGGTGATTGTTGGATACATGAGCGTTTCTAACAACTCTTGTTAACCATATTGTAATGTATAAAAAGGCCTTAAAAGGGGATATCTGGCATTAGCAAACTTTTCATATATACTGTAGCTGCGGTTATATAGAAAATAATAAAGAGCCTATGCTCACGTGCGTGCCCCCCCCAGTGCCCTGCTGTCCCATCTTCAGAGTCCCCCCACTGACTACAGCCCCACCACTTCCAAGACATACTTGTCTTGGGAGTGACAGCTCACTCACCTAATCCCTGAATAAGAAGGGACAGCACCGTGGCCAATGATTGGCTGAGCAGGCAGTGTCGGAAGTGATAGGGATGCATTCAGCAGGGGACACTGGAGACGCTGCAGAAGGACACCGGGAGCCATGAAGAGGTGAGCATGGGCTCTTAATTATTTTCTATATAACTGCAACCCTTCACAAAAAACACATTGCCCTTACAAAAAAAAAATCCATAAAGGGACCCTGTTACTATGTCATCTATCAGTATCATATTACAGAGGAGGAAGAGCTGAGTGAATTGATATATATCTTTATGGGGAAAGATTTAATATCACTTGTCATATACCTGATTTCCCCTTTCTTAGGAGTCCAGTGGGAGGTTTTATCATTGAGTGACACTGCCCCCTTGACTCCTAAGGACAGTTTACAATTAATAAATTACAAGTTTTACTGAAACTTTTTATATATATAAAAATCGGCTCAGATCTTCCTGCTTTATAACATGATGCCAATAGTTTAGATAGTATTTTCATGGTGAAAGGTTCCCTTTAAAACCAGGACAATCTCTCTATGGTAGCAACCGGCCCTTCTGTCCCTATTATCCCTGTCCCTGTCTTATCCATAAATTAAATTCTTCGATAGCTCATTAAGCAGTTAACTACACTTTGTCCTCTTCCTGCTCAACACAATAACTCCCCAAACCACCAGGGGGCGCCTTGATTAAAAAAAAAGCCATCTCTGAAAATACTTTGTTTGGAGCGTTCCTTAATGTTTATAGTCTCTTTCCGTGTGCTGCCAGTCACATGGATGGCACCTCCTCATCACAATTCTGCAGGTAGTCTTCTAGTTTATGACACATAGCCACCTGACACTCCTCAGTAATGAAAAGAGATGAGATATAATAAAGAAGATCTTACCATCTTTTTTTTTATTCATTTCTAACATAATTCATTAATTATGATCACTCTCAATCTGCTGTATAAACTAATCATATTTCCCCAGCAATGTTACTTGCAGCTGCACTACCTGAAATAATCTTACTTTGATCTCTGAAATTGGGTATTCATCTATCTAAATGCTAATTGCCTTTTTAGCCTTTTGCCTTCTCCTTCTTGCTTAACCGTCATTAATTCCAAGTGCAATTCTAAAATGTGTATGAAATGTAATTTATCTTTACATTACGTTCCTCGTCTTATGACAACCATGAGAAATGTTACATTAGTCATGTAAGATCTGTGTTTGTATAAGGTTATTATAACTACCAGATCTATCGACAAAGCTCTTATCTATGTGTAGAATGTATGCTGTGTGGATTAGCCACCAAATATTGGACAGGCCCAGGCCCAGGAGGGGAATAGGTAATGCTGGGACCCTAAGTGCATGCAGTGATATCACCTAATGTAACCAGGGAAGTCATCATGCAAAGATACTATATGCATTGCTGTAATGCAGGGATGGGGAACCTTTGGCCCTCCAGCTGTTGCAAAACTACAGTTCCCATCATGCCTGGACAGCCAAAGCTTGTCCCTATCACTGCTGTAATGGAAAAAGAATGGAGTACTTAGTCATATAATAGCACACTGTGATGTCAGACATTGTTTCGGAAAAAACAACAGTGCAAATAAATAACAGTGCAAATAAATAACAGTGCAAATAAAAAAAACTACAAAATAAATAATGCACACAATAATACTATAGCATTGCAATAGTGCACACTGTGATGTCATTATATGGAGAATGCACATAGTGATGTCAGAGTACGAGTCCAATGTGGTTAGTGAAGTCACTATGCAGAGATAATATGCATTAGCAATAATACACACAATGGTGTCACATTACATGGATGATGCACCAAGTGAGGTTACATCATAGAAATAATGCCTAATACAATGATACGTAATAAAATAATGCAGGAACAAAGATCAAACGTAGTGATGACACAGTTTAGGGATAATGAAAACAGTGATGTCATAGCACATGTGGAAAAAAACTCAATGACATCAGCATGGATAAAATGTGCACAGGGATGCAACAGCACATGAATAATGCAGTGTACAGAAATAATGTACTTAGTGATGTCACAGCATAGAAATATTGCATGATGTACAATGTGATGTCACACTACAGGGATGACATAGTGAGGTTACAGTACATGGATAATAAACAACTTACAGTACATGGATAGTATCAAAGTGATGTCACAGTACATGGATAATAAACACCTTACAGTACATGGATAATACCACAGTGATGTCTCAGTACATGATAAAAAACACCTTACAGTACATGGATAATATCACAGTGATGTCACAGTAGATGGATAATACACACCTTACAGTATATGGATAATATCACAGTGATGTCACAGTACATGGATAATAAACACCTTACAGTACATGGATAATACCACAGTGATATCTCAGTACATGATAATAAACACCTTACAGTACATGGATAATACCACAGTGATGTCTCAGTACATGGATAATAAACACCTTACGTACATGGACAATATCACAGTGATGTCACAGTACATGGATAATAAATACCTTACAGTACATGGATGATACACACCTTACAGTACATGGATAATATCACAGTGATGTCACAGCACAGGGATAATAAACACCTTACAGTACATGGATAATATCAGAGTGATGTCATAGTACATGGATTATACACACTTTACAGTACCTGGATAGTATCACAGTGATATCACAGTACATGGATAATGCACACCTTACAGTACATGGATAATACACACCTTACAGTACATGGATAATATCACATCATATCACAGTACATGGATAATATCACAGTGATGTCACCGTGTACTGTACTGTACATGTACTGTAAGGTGTGTATACATGGATAATACACACCTTACAGTACATGGATAAGATCACAATGATGTCACAGTACATGGATAATGCACACCTTACAGTACATGGATAATATCACATCATATCACAGTACATGGATAATACACACCTTACTGTACATGGATAATATCACAGTGATGTCACCGTACATGGATAATACACACCTTACAGTACATGGATAAGATCACAGTGATGTCACAGTACATGGATAATGCACACCTTACAGTACATGGATAATATCACATCATATCACAGTACATGGATAATACACACCTTACTGTACATGGATAGTATCATAGTGATGTCACAGCACAGGGATAATAAAACAGTGATATCACAGCATAGATACAATGCACATAGGGGGCATTTATCAAGACTGGTGTAAAGGTTAGTAAAGCTGTTCGGCCCTGCGCCCTGTACGCCAGGGGTGCATCATTAATAAATCTCCCCTATAGTGATATCACTATACAAAAATTATACCTTTGTTTTTCCGTTGATCTGTGTTATCTTTAGATATTACTTACAGCATCTCTGAGAACATCTATGGAACTTACTAGGTTCCATAGCTACTGTGTTGTCTGCTTCCCTCCGTATATATGTCTACTCATAAGTCTTTGGTTATTATTTGAAATCTTATACTGAGAACAACTTTATTCCTGTAAACCACAAACACAACTCAAGGTATAATCAGGCTCGGGCTGCATGGCGCCCTCTAACTGTGCAGCCAGGAACCACTGTGTCACTTTTCTTGGTCATGTGACTTCTTATCCATATGGCTGCCTGCAGTTACAAAAAATACATCCAGGATGGATCTTTTCGACTGCAAAGTCACAGCCACTTGTGGGTCACAATGTGACCCCATTCACTTTGAGTCGTGTGATTCCAATGTAGGAAGAATTAATATTCCTGCATAATAGTCTTATGGAATAATTTATCGAGCTGTGTTATTACAGTGCACATAAATAACTAGAAATAGCTATAGATCGACAGTATCTTCATGCATAAGAATACAGTGGCCTATTTCTACAATTAAAATTCTACTACATCTGGTCCATTAGGTAATATGCACTAATAGGTATTAAACAGAAAGCAACGTCAAGTGAGTTATTGCAATCTGATAGAAATAAGAACAGGACTCGGCTTTTCGCGGTCCACTTTATCATCATAGTTCGCACGGTGAGACACAGTGGGGCTTGTGTTAAAAAATATCCTTACACCGGTAATTGCAATTACTTCTGTTACAAGCTGCTTAATATGTAGGTTTTTGCTAATCAAGCATATCATTTTGGCTGTAGTTTATGCGGGCCATGAGGACTATGTATTCAGATGGTGATGCCAAGTAAGTGGATTTTCTAGATCATTGCATGGTTTTAACATTCATGCAAAATTCAGAAAAATAGGACTGCTGAAGTAGAGCTTGTTGCTTGCAGCAGGGACGTAATTCACACATCTAAGCTCCATACAGTGAAAAGTGGGATGGTGTTTGTGCTACATCAGGTGTCCTTGTGTAGTGTCCCAGAGGAGGTGTGCCGCTGCTTCTCATCACCACCTGTCATCGGGTATTTCTATTATGTGTTCCACTCTCAGCTGTATTTCACTGCCTCACCACTTGGTGTCTCACTATTCTTATCCTGTGCACAGTTGAAGATTACATAAGGGGTTGAATGGGTGTGTCTTGTTCTGTTTTGTTGACCAATTGTAAGCCTAGGTACCTCACGCCACACAGCCTATTACACACTTAGGTATTTTCTTTCTGGTACATTCCCCACCAATGGGTGGTTAGTCCCGGCCACCACTACTTAAGGCTAGTTAGTTCCTTGTGGGTGGAGAGAGGAGTCGTTTATGTCTAGAGAGAGTCTTTGGTTGGAGTGGAGAGGTTGGAGTTCAGATAGAGAAGATAAAGATGTTATGCATTATAAGTCCTAAGGTGGGGTAACTGCCTAGCTGGGTCACCTCGTCTATGTCGGAGGTGACATTTTTCTAACAAAGTCAGGATGATTCCTAAGTCTTCATGATTCGTCAAGTCAATGATAGCTTCTCAGCCTACTCAGGGAACCTTGAGAGGCTGGCTTCGCTGGGTTGTGCAATCAGACCTGGCACTCAGTGGGCTCTTCTGGCAGAAGGTGGTATAAGTCAAAACCGAGAGTAGGAGCTTCTTCTAACAAGTTACCCCTTAGCCTTTTTACACAAACCCTGATTTTCTCCTAAGCCAAGCACCTTCTATCACTACTATACACCTCAAGTACCCTAGTTAACTATCCTGTGGTGTCCATCAGGAAAAAGGACTGTTCTGCTTCTTCTTTTTTTACCATGAACCTTTACTGCCAAAGTATATTGTATTACACTGAAGATTCTATCCGTAAACTGTTCTTGGTTATGTGCTGGGCTCAGTGCTGTGGTTATTTTTGTACAGTACCTGCACCCACATCCACACTTGTGCAAAACTTTTAAAGCCCAGTGCTAGTATACCACTCCTGGCTTCCGTAAGAAGTGCCTTCACCAACGCTTAGCCCACTGCTAACAAAGCCTAGCAACCCCAGGTTACGGCACTTGGGTATTTACAATGCAGGGTGCAGCAAAAGCTCATAGGACCTTGTGCAAAAGGTTGTAGCTAGTAAATGGGACAGTTAGGAATGGGACACTGCTCCCTTCAGGCCAGGCAATACAGAACAGCATTAAAATGAGGGAAAAGAACCTGAAAATATGTGTCTATAGGTGACTAACTGTTCCATCTAGGAGAGATGTACAGGGCCTTATAGTATCCAAGTAAATAGTACTGAGCAGCATGCAGGTCTAGTGCAGTGAAAGTTATTCTCCATATCTCAAGTGGTTTGAGTAATGAAGAGGTTAATGCAGCTGCATGGGCGCTCAGTGGATAAGGGGGCCCTCTACCATCTAAAAATCAATAGGCAGCATTTCAATGTCTATTAGATTAAATGTTAGTGACTGAGATGATGAATTTCATTACAGTGATTGGTGAATTGTCAGAGGTACATAAGGGGCATGCTCTGGGATGATCTATGATTGGAGAACAAGGTGTACATACATGGACACACATGGGCTATTAGCTGTCTATGCCTGACCTCTAGGCTTTAGCATTGGCCTTGCTGTAATTCTTCTACTTTCTCTCTACAAAGAGAAGAGCACTGGGAAGAGATAATGTACACTGTGCAGCTGTAACTGTACGCCTGCATAGTTAGCTCTATGATCAGGCAATGATTTAAGAGTGCTCTGCCTAATCCCAAAGTAAAAAGTTAGTATTAATGTAATGAGGGAGGCCTATGAGCAGTCTTGGCTTAGGGGTCTGGTTGCAACCACTAGTATTACAGTATGTTGGAAAGTAGGTTACCAATAACATAAAATATAGCCCTATTATTTCATTAGTGAAACATAGTTCCCATTTATCTTCCAGTGGGTAGCATGTAAATGAGGCTCCAGTATTTGCCTGGACCACTTGCAACAGTACTATATGTACTACCCTGGAGGTGGCCCTGACTGTACTTCACAGTTCGGTTAACATTAGGGTCACCTAGGGTTACATCAAAGCGATAATAATAAAATCCTAGCATAGCATCACCAATGACAGTCCAATGATAATCATCTCTAACTACACAGTGAAGCTATTCTGGCCATAAATACTCTGACGCACCTACTAGTGGCACTGCATACTTTATAATGGTAGAAAAAGACAGCTCGCCTTGTAGATCTGCGCTCGCGCTGTCTAGGGATTGAATTTTCTAGCTACGCTTACGCCTGGACCTGTGTGTAGAAGACATGACATAAAGTAATCACCCAAGATTTAGTTGCTTGTTAGAAAACAAGAAAATAGATTATAAATATCTCATGAGAGAAGGCGAACCTAACTCATAGCAACTGTATTAAGAAGATAAGGTCAAAGGATGATCTATTACTACCGGCCTCCATATCCTTGTCTACTGAGATAAACACAGGTTCTGAACCACAGGCTGAAATGTAGGACAATGTATCAGATGGGAGTTGTGCACTAATATTTCTGTGAGAAAGTAAGGGCCATGCAGCATGCTATATATATATATATATATATATATATATATATATATATATATATATATATATATCAGCCACCGACAAGAGAGATTAACAACTTAGATTACCTTGTTACAATAATGGCTGTCGAGGCAGGTATGTGTATATATATATATATATATATATATATATATACATATATAAAAAGCAGCATTGGATCCTGATGTCGGTAGTTTGTAGTGTGGACAAGCTTCAAGTATACCTGTCATTATAACTTTCAAAATCTAAACTAAAATGTGATATAAAGCAAGTTTGCAATTTACATTCATTATTATTTTTTTTTAATTGTCATGGAGAACATGAGAGAAGGCAGCCATGTGATTAATGGACACACTGAGTTGTGACTCTCTGTACTATTCCTGTGTTTAGTCTGTTTTTTTCAACCAGCACAACTCAGAAAATCTGCCTTCAGGAGACTGGACCTGGATTTCTGGTAAGTTCAGCTTTATTTTAAAGCATAATAAAAACAACAACAACAAATAATAAATGTATATTGCAAAGTTTCTTTATTTCACATCTACTGTTGATTTAGATTTTGAACGTTATAACGACAGTGACACTTTAAGAATCTGAGCAACATTGACAAGGTCCAAGTTGTGATGTCTAGATGACTTGGTTAGAGCATCTCTAGAGTGGTAGGCCTTGTGGCGGGTTGGTCCCAGTATACAGTGGTGAGTACCTACCATTAACCCCTTGCCGCAAAATGACGTTTGGGAAACGTCATGTAAAGCAGGTAGTTCCCGCAACATGACGTTTCCCAAACGTCATGGCTTCCCTGCCTCCCCCCGCTGTCCCTAACGGTGATCGGGCAGCGGGAGGAGGCTATGTCACACAGCATCCTCCCGCTGCCTCTGCCTGGAGGGGAGCCACGCTCCCCCGGGCCGTTAACCCCATAAACGCCGCGGTCAATGCGACCGCAGCGTCTATGGGGAGATTCATGGCCTCCCACCGATCGGGCGGCGGGGGAAGGCTGCAGAACGTTGCCTCCCCCCACCGCCACTACCAGTATGTCCCTCCGCCCCTCTCCCCGCATCCCCCGATATCGGCGGATCGCCGCTATTACCGTTATAGCGGCGATCCGCCGGTACCGGCATTACCGGCGCCGACGACAGCTTTCATCTCCCCCCACCGTGAATCCACCCCCCCCAGTCACCCCTGTCCTCCAGTCACCCCCCTTCCCCATATACATTATCTGATCCAGGGAGGTCCGTCCTCCTCGGCGTCCAGGCTGATTCTGAAGTGCGCATGCGCTCCAGAATCAGTTATCTCGGAAAATTTAAAGTGACAGAGACCAATTTGGTCTCTGTCACTGAACTATGATTACTGTGATAGAAAATATCACAGTAATCATAGTAATATAGTGAAAATGAATGTATCAAGTACAAAAAGTGAAAAACATACAAAAAAAATAAAACACACACTTTTTATTATAGTAATAATTGCAGTTTACTCCCAAATTACCCCTACCCCCCCCCAGATTACCCGTTACCACCGCAGGTTGCCCGTATCCGCCCCAGGTTGCCCCTAATCACGCCAGATTGCACGTAATCACCGCACATTGCCCATAACCACCGCACATTGCCCATAACCACCGCACGTTGCCCATAACCACCGCAAGTTGCCTATAACCACCACACATTGCCCATAACCACCGCACGTTGCCCATAACCACCACACGTTGCCTCTAACCACCGCACGTTGCCTCTAACCACCGCAAGTTGCCTATAACCACCGCACATTGCCCATAACCACCGCACATTGCCCATAACCACCGCACGTTGCCCATAACCACCGCACATTGCCTATAACCACCACACATTGCCCATAACCACCGCACGTTGCCCATAACCACCGCACGTTGCCTATAACCACCACACATTGCCCATAACCACCGCACGTTGCCCATAACCACCACACGTTGCCCATAACCACCGCACGTTGCCCATAACCACCGCACGTTGCCCGTAACCACCACATGTTGACCGTAACCACCCCGAATTGCCAGTGACCTCCTCTAGATAGTCCGCAATCAGCCCCGATTGCCCGTAACCCCCCAGATTGCACGTAACCACCGCACGTTGCCTCTGACCACCGCACATTGCCTATAATCACCGCATGTTGCCTCTAACTCACACACGTTGCCAGTGACCCCCTCCAGATTGCCCGTAACCACACCAGATTGCCGTAACCACCCAAAATTACACGTACCCACCCCTGATTACCTATAAGCACTTCAGTTTATCCGTAACCACCCCAGATTGTCTGTAACCACCCCATGTTGCCCGTAACCACCGTAGATTGTCTGTTACCACCCCATGTTGCCCCTAATCACACGTAATTCCCCCAGATTGCCTCTGACCACCGCACGTTGCCTCCGACCACCGCACGTTGCCTCCGACCACCGCACGTTGCCTCTGACCACCGCACGTTTCCTCCGATCACCGCACGTTTCCTCCGACCACCGCATGTTGCCTCTAACCACCCCAAATTACCAGTGACCCTCTCCAGATTGCCCGTAACCACGCGAGATTGCCTGTAACGACCCCAAATTACAGGTACCTATCTCAGATTACCTATAAGCACTTCAGTTTATTCATAACCACCCCACGTTACCCGTAACCACCCCACGTTACCCGTTTCCACCCCACATTGCCCCTTACCACCCCACGTTGCCCGTTACCACCCCAGATTGTCTGTAACCACCGCAGGTTGCCCGTAACCACCACAGGTTGCCCATAACCACCCCAGGTTGCCCATAACCACACCAGGTTGCCCGTGACCACCCCACATTACCTGTAATCTAATTTTTTATTGTATTTTAGTAACTGCGCTATTCTAATAACTATTACTAGCTGCGGTTTTGCGTCAGCAAATTGGCACTCCCTTCCTTCTGAGTCCCGCTGTGTGCCCATACAGTGGTTTATGCCCACATATGGGGTACCGTTGTACTCAGGAGAACCTGCGTTACAAATTTTGGGGTATTTTTTTTCTCTCATTCCTCGTGAAATTAAGAAATTTTAAACTAAACGAACATATTATTGGAAAAATTCGAGTTTTTCATTTTTACTGTCTTAGGCTAGGTTCACACTATGTATGTGTGCGGCTGTATTTTTTATGCGGCTGTAAATGTGCGGCTGAAACTACGGCCGTGGGAAAAAATAGACATGCGGCTCAAAACATACGGTCATTTACTTGGAAATCTGGTTCAACTAAAAATAACAAATAAAATCTTAAGAAAGTGATGCAAACACCTCTGGATGCATCTGGGAAAGCAGGGAAAGAGTTTACATGAATTGCTATTACCGGGGTTTGCGATCCTCTGCAGTATGCCGATGCCAAGGCCTCTCATGGTTAATATATTGAATTAATAAAACACATTTTCGTTGTAATAAAGTCCCTTTCATTGTTCAATAATTAAATTTAAACATGATTCCATCATTTTGCAATTAAATATACTGTTAAAATAAATATATATATAAATAAATGTATATTTATATATATATATATATATATATATATATATATTTATTTTTTTACAGTATATTTAATTGCACAAAGATGGATTCGTTTAAATTAAATTATTGAACAACGAAACTGATTTTATTTCAACGAAAATGTGTTTTATTAATTAAATATTAATTAGTACAGGAAGCTCCAGTAAGCCGTTAATTCATATTGCCGGCAATAGAGCATTCTGTACTAATCATCACTTTACTTTAATTAGCAGGTCCACAGCACAGTGACTTCATTGTGCTGCGGACCAGCGAAGAGGACACATCGGGGTGAGTATACAGCTCTCCCCACCCCCTCCTCTGCACTGCACCCCTCCCAGCAAGGAAGGGGGGGGTCACTTAACCCCTTCCTTGCTGGGATGGGTGCAGTCTGACATCAGTCTGGCCCCCAAGGGGTTAAGGGGGATGCAATACATCCTCCCTTAACCCCTTGGGGGCCAGACTGTAAGCAGCGATCTGTAAAGATGCTGCATACTGTAAGAAGCACAACACCGCTCACAATGATGGGTGTTGTGCTCCTGTTTGTGTGTTTTTTGTGTGTTTCTCCCTTTTTGTTTTTCAGATATTGGTATCCTGTGGATTAAGTCGGATTACGTGGACTAAGTCGATGAGCAGCGGTTGTTTTTTTTTTTTTTTTTTTTTTTAATAAAATGGTCAATGAGGGGTGTGGGGGGGGTTTTATTTTAATAAAATTTTTTTTTAACTTGTGTCTTGTCTTTATTTCTTTACTTTATAGACTTAGTAGTGGAAGCCGTCTAATGCTAATTGGTGCTCCTTCCCTTCTGAGCCCTGCTGTGTGCCCATACAGTGGTTTATATCCACATATGGGGTACCGTTCTACTCAGGAGAACCTGCGTTACGGATTTTGGCATGCAGCTTCTCCCCTGTTCCTAGTGAAATTGAGAAATTTCAAACTAAACAAACATATTATTGGAAAAATTTCTAGTTTTTCAATTTTACTGTCTTTTGAATACTTTCCTCTAATACCTGTGGGGTCAAAATGGTCACCACACCCCAAGATGTATTCTTTGAGGGGTGTACTTTCCAAAATGGGGTGACTTTTTTGGGGGGGGTTTCTCTTCTGCGGACACTACAGGGGCACTACAAACGCACCTGGCGCTCAGAAACTACTTCAGCAAAATCTGAACTGAAAATGCTAATTGGCGCTCCCTTCCTTCTGAGCTCTCCTGTGTGCCCATACAGTGGTTTATGCCCACATATGGGGTACCGTTGTACTTAGGAGAACCTGCGTTACAAATTTTGGGGTGCGGATTCTCTCATGTTCCTTGTGAAATTGAGAAATTTCAAACTAAACAAACATATTATTGGAAAAATTCAAGTTTTTCATTTTTACTTTCTAATTTTAAATACTTTCCTCTAATACCTGTGGGGTCAAAATGGTCACCACACCCCAAGATGAATTCTTTGAGGGGTGTACTTTCCAAAATGGGGTGACTTTTGGGGGGGGTTTCTCTTCTGCGGACACTACAGGGGCTCTGCAAATGCACCCAGTGCTCGGAAACTTCTTCAGCAAAATCTGCATTAAAAAAGCTAATTGGCGCTCCTTTCCTTCTGAGCCCGGCTGTGTGCCCATACATTGGTTTATGCCCACATATGGGGTACTGTTGTATTCAGGAGAACCTGCGTTACAAATTTTGGCATGCTTTTTTTCTCATGTTCCTTTTGAAAATGAGAAACTTTAATCTAAACGTATATATTATTTGAAAATTTAAATTTTCGATTTTTTTTACGGCCTAATTGTGAATACTTTCCTCCAGCCCTTGTAGGGTTAAAATGCTCATTATACCTCTAGATTAATTCTTTAAGGTGTCTAGTTTCCAAAATGGGGTCACCTATAGGGGTTTCCAGTATACAAGCCTTCTAAATCCATTTAAAAAAAGAACTGGTCCCTAAAAAAAAATCAGTTTTGGAAACTTTCACAAAATGTGATAATTTGCTAATAAATTTCTATGCCCCATAACACCCTAAAAAAGTAAAATATGTTTCCCAAATTATGCCAGAATAAAGAAGACATAATGATAATGTGATTTAGTAACTAATTTATGTGCTATGACTTTCTTTTTTAGAAGCAGAGAATTTCAGAAGTTCATAAAATGCAAAATTTTCAAATTTTTCATGATATTTTAATGTTTTTCATAAAAAACACACAAAGTAGTGACCAAATTTTGCCACTAATATAAAGTGTCATATGTGTTGAAACAATCTCAAAAACAATCTCAAAATCGCTAGCATACGTTAAAGCATCACTGAGCTATAAGCGCATAAAGTGAGACAGGTCAGATTTTGAAAAATGAGCCTGGTCATTAAGGCCAAAACAGGCTTTAGAGGCAAGTTAATAGTCCAAGCAAAGAAACACGCCTAATCCTCAACTGGGTTGTGGGCATCTTAGACCCTATTAGACCAAGCAATTATCGGTTGTATTTGGATGATTATCGGCCGTTACGACCGATAATCGGTTGGTGCAGTAGCTTGGTGCACTATTTCGGTAGGTCCTTGTCTTTCAACACGTTGAAAAAACTAAAGCTGCTGGCTGTCGCTCTGTGTAATAGGAGCGGAGGCAGCAGACCACTGCTATCTTCTATGGGCCACCCAGATAAGCTAAGGATCATCTGGGAGCCCCTCCCGTAGCTCCCCACGGCCTTCCCGTTCTTACCTGCTCACTGTCAGCACTTACTGTGTATTAGGTTACATAGCCACAGAGTTCCCGTGCTGGTCCCTGGCCATTCCTAAAAGTGTCTACAAAAGGGCTATAAAAAGGCTGGACCCTGGAGCAAAGGAAAGTGGTGGTCTGGTCTGATAAATCATGTAGGCACACACTACCTACCTACACATTGTATAGATGGTAGCAGTATTCCCTAATGGCACAATGCTCCATCACAGAGGGAAACCATCTCCTTTATCATTCCATATGCCTACACAAGGAAAGGGGTAACTTGGCCTTTAGGCGCTCCAGATTTTAATCTGATCGAGCATCTGTGGGATTGGTTAGGAAAAACATATTTGAGCCATGGAGGCTGCACCTCACAACTTACAGAACCTAAAGGGTCTGATCTGCTTATGTCTTGGTACCAAATACCAAAAGAAGTCTAGGGGAGTCCATGCAGTTGTTTTGTAGGCATTAGGGAGACTTACACAATATTTAATAATTGGTTCACTCGCACCATGGTACTGGGCCTCCTGGTAGACATCCTTAAGCCTGTATTACATCTCTAGCTGCTCCTGTCCCTGCCATTCCCATCTCTCCATTGTACTATGTTGCTTCACCTGTGTCTAAAGGCCCTATTCCACGGAACGTCTTTGAACGATTCGTTAACCGCTCGTTAACGATATTCGTTCTGTGGAATAGCTGTAAACGAGCGAACGACAACTACGAAATCGTCGTTGAGTTGTTCACTATTTTTTTTCAACATGTCGAAAAAAAATCGTTGGTCTTTCAACAATAATTCGCTAATCTTTTTGTTGAATAAAAAATCTTTCAGTCTTTCTTGAAATGTCTACCTACATTTCCCCACCTACATGCTCAGCCCGGCGAACGTTTTAAACGACCATGTAACGATGTAACGACCGCAAAAAAATCGTTACACTACAGATATCGTTCACGTTCCCACAAGTATTATGTGTTATCGTTCGCTTAAAAAAATCGTGCTCGTTAACGAGCGGTCGTTGGAGCGAGTCTATGAACGATAATCGTTCCGTGAAATAGGGCTATTACTTTGACCTTTTCTGAGTACAAACCTGTGAACGCACCTTGACCTGTTTGCCCATCCAGTCACCATGTAGATGGGCTGCCACCCTAGACTTTAGTCTTTATGAGAACTCCTCTGGGCCCTCTGTGCTTTGCACTGGTGTCTCACAAAGGTAAGTGACCTGATAGTCCCCTACAGTGAAGACCACATCTTGGTATAAAAGGTACTAGCTAAAACAGGGGGGCTATTTAAGGGCCCTTGGGAGTAGCCTAAAATGTAACCGCTTAGATAGCAGAGTGGATTCAAAGCTGCTGATCATTACAGCGACCTTTATTAGGGTAGACATATATGATTCCAGGACACACCACACTTTTTAAAATTGTTTTTGAATTATAGCTACTTATTTCCACGGTGTCAGAGATTCCAGAGTCACAGAACAAAGAGCTGCAACATTGCAATCACAATTTTTTTTTTGTCACTTTGCATTCTATGAGCTACACAATGGAAAAATTCAGGTAAAAAAAAACAACCCACAATGACTTTAATTTTATTCATTCCGTACGATATAATGGCAAGCTGTAACGCTTCTGCATCACTAGACTGAACGTATAACTTATAATGTCAACGGAGGATAATGTTGACATGGCAACGATTGGAATTCAATTTTCTGACAGGATGTTTATCTCTTATGACTGGTAGCAGAGATACATGGCAAAGGATGAGATTTATTTATTTTTTATATATATCTTCAACTATAAAAAAATAAACAAACAAAATAAAAAAGAACATGAAAAATACTGAAAAGGAGCGTGTCAAAAGACAACGACAATGGAATAAGATCTGTTCTGTCTAGTCTTTGTTATTTTTATGTTTTATTTCTCTTTTTTTCGTGATATTTATTATATTTTTATGTCAATTTATTATTCTCCATTTTTTCAGCATTATACATAAACTTTACATTTCTGGTAAATATTTTATTACATTGAAAACACTTGAATTCCTTTCTAGAGATTCTTTCAGCTCTAATTCATTGGATCCAGTTGACCATGAATCGTAGAATTTACACAATAGAGTATTGCAGAATTTACAGGAATTCATTACAGAATGTAATAACTACTCTCATTCCATTAAATGTATAGTGCATTCTTATAGGTGCAGGATCAATATGCTTTCCCTATTAAATAAATGAGTAGAAAGCAGACTTGTGATCATCGGGTTTATCAGAATCACTGGATTATTAAGTCACCAAAAGTATAGTTCCAGTAAAATATAGGTTTTATATGGTCAGTAAATGACTGAAGAAGGACAGAAATTATATGCAACGTATTGTAAGACCTAAGGACATCCTCTTTTGGACCTAAGGACATCCCTGTGGCAGGAGAAGTTTGATGCAGCCAAAGGCCATGTTCACACATCGTAAGAGACCAGCCGTTTTGTGACCCAGGCGGGTCACGGAAAGGCTGGTCACTTAAAAGATCATCCCGGCCAGTACTGCAGTACCGGCCGGATGATCTTTTACGCCGCAAAGTTCTGATGCGGGCGCATCTGAGTACGCCCCCATCGGAACTCCTTCCAGCAGATTATGAAGCTTGCGGCCGCAGAAAACTGACATGTCAGTTCTTTGCGGCGCCGTGAGGGATCCCGACCGGAGTGTATACTATGTATCTGTCCGGGATCCCATACAAGACAAGGCAACGTATATTTCTGTAAAAAAGTACAGCCGTTGTTGCCGATTTCAACAGTGGCCGTACTTTTAAGAAAATATACGTTTTTGAACATAGCCATAGGCTGTATCCATATTTTCCCGGCAGCCCTAGGGCTGCATCCAACCTCTCCAGACAGCGGGAGTCGAATGTCGAGCATTTGGGTTTAGCCAAACCCAAACGTTTAACAAGTTAGTTCATCACTAATAGGGACATTTGATCATGAGTGATGAATAATATTCTGTATAAAGCTTTTTATAGGAGGTGAATAAAAGTTTTCACTCAATTTGTGTTTTTGATCATCCTATGAAACAGCAGAGCCATGCAAAATAACCTATAGAGGCAATATGGAAAAAGACCTATTTTAGTGGCATCAGATGACTGCAATCTAATGTCTTATCGTATCTGTCTACTGGGAGAAATGTGAATATACTGTATATGCAGGAAGCCCTTCTTCCCACTTCCCCAGTTGTGGCAGTCACCAGCTTTGCAGGAGCGCTGCCTGTACTGCTAACAGTTTGGGAGACTCCCAGGCAATGGAGCAGGCCAATACGTTTTTATGCTATGGCAGCATCTACTAGAGTCCAAATAATAAAGAATTGCACAAGACTGGCGCAATCAGGAGCATATGTTCTTTTATTATAGATAGATTTACTTGTCATTTTTCATCAGTCATTGTAACAGGCGCATTTACTTTATACATTCATATTTCACTCTCATTGGTTAAATTGCTACAGAAATTGGGGAACTCTGTCAGAAAAATTCTATCTGAGAGTCGGTAATATTCTCAGGATTGTGTAGACTTTCCCACTGTCAGCTGGGGTGGCACTGAATTATGCCAGGTTTTTAGTGACCTGCTGATCACTGCCAGTCCTTCATTATTACAGCAGCAGCGCACATCTGCTCCGCGGTCACAGCCTGGATGTCACATTTCATCACCCAATTACTCTTTATCTGTGATGGAAGCAAATCCTCCCTGTGAATTTCTAGCATACATGGAGTAGTCTGAATCCTTACTGAAATGTGTTATTGGAGGTGGCATGTTTTGTCGACGACTATTTTATTATTAGGTTGGGTGAGATAGGAGGTTAAGTGAGGTAACTGCATAAATTACAGGGTCAATGAACGTGACTTGTACGGTGTAGCTGCACTCGCAGATGTACTGTATGCTTATTCATGGAAGGCTATGTATAGAGAGAATACCTAGAAAAAGTTTTTGTTTTTTTTTTTATAATTTGCTCAAAAAATATCTACTGCTGGGACCACTAGTGATCAGCTGTAATCTGGGAAATGAAGCAACACACAGTAACCATTCATATCAATGGGTTGTTCTGCAATGTAAGTCGTAGAGAGAGAGAGAGAGAGAGAGAGAGAGAGAGAGAGAGACGCTCTTTGTACATGTTCTCTAATCTGATCAAGAGTTGAGGCTTCTCCTGAGCAAAGCACCCCCCCTCTTCCCACCATTAAGAAAGTTCATTTGAATGGCAGCTTACACGGACCACACTAAAACACGTAACAGATTGCAAGCGTTAAAGTGTCACTGAATATTACGCGAAAAATGCATTTTTATCATAAAAAAGCAGTTTGAAGCTCTCACCCCTGTCTTCATTGTTCTCTATGGAGAGAAGAAGGGGTGGAGGGAGATGAGGCACCAAAACAGGACAACAAAGAGTTAATTTACAGCTACATCACAGTGTTATCTCCTCTAAAGTCAGCACTGACCTCTCTGACCTCTGAATACCGGCTTTCACACAGCTCCCACTGTGTAATCCTTTGTTCTCTGCTCTCTGCCGGCGACTAATCTCCCTCCTCCACCCTCCCCTCTTCATAGGTTAGACAAGGTCGGACTGATTTCCTGATAATGAGCAGTGGATGAGAGAGAGGAGGGAGGGAAGGACCTGGGGAAAGTCTTTCTGAATGCAGATAATGGCATATTTGCCTAATAAACCCAATTACAAAGTTTTTTTTAAATTGCCTGGACTATTGATTTCTGCAAAAAAACAGAACAAAACAAAAAAACAGTGTCCCCTTCTCATCCACTTCCTGACTGAGATTAAAGTGACAGCCCGCTCAGCCAGTCACTGGCCACAGTGCTGTCCCGTCTCAGCCAGTCAGTGATTGGCTGAGTGGGCTATCACTCTTGTCTCAGGCACGGTAGCCAGTTCAGCCAATCGGCTGCGATCAGCGGGGGTCACTGGAAACCAGTAGGGCGACAATGGGGGAGCACGGCAGGTGAGCATAGTTTTGGTTTGTTTCTATGTGTATTAAAATGTTTCAAACTTTGCAAAAAGTTTGGTTCTGTAACAGACCAAACTTTTTGCAAAGTTCATAATGAATCTCAGTTCGTAAAGTTCAATTCACTCATCTCTGCTAATTATGTATATGGAAATGGGTTTTCTAAGCTGGACAAACCTTTTAAAGGAAATCTGTCAGCTCTATATTAAGCTCAGAGCTGGGGTGTCTATGAGGTGCTGCTGAGCTGCAGCATGCATACTTCCTACCTCATCACCCCTCCCTACCCTGCATGATTGATGCACAGCACTCGGCTTCTGGTACTGAGCCCTATATGTCAATCTGTCAAGGCAGGGAGTAGGGAGGCATGCACGCTGAGACTCCTTAACCCTTCAGCTGTAAGCATGCACCCCCTTCTACTATACAGTGTATAATGATCACATCCGTTGCTGGTGCCTACTTAAGCAGAGCTGGGTGCTCCGTGCACCCTTATGACAACCCCACTGGGTGCTACCAGTCTGAGCCTGATCTGAGTCTTCTGTTGATTCCCTTTTTGCTAAGAAATCACCCTAATATACTTAGGGTCCTATTACACACAGGCCAATAATCAGGACAATCCGGCCGATAACTCTGTGTAATAGAAAGAATGATCAGCCGATCAAAGGAACATCGGCTGATTGTCTCTTTAGGTCCAGATTAAAATCACCGGGCATCAGCCAATGGCCGATGATTGTACTGTAAAATAATAAAATATTTACTAAGCGTACCACTTTTCCTGGTGTCCTAAGAGGTCTTCCCTGTCTGCAGCCCGACCTTCTGTTCTGGTCCTTGCAGTGACAGGCCAGTCAGTCTCGCCCAGTGACTGGCTGAGCGGCCATGGCCTGTTAGTGCAGAGATTGGAACACAAGGCAGAACTGCAGACACCAGGGAGCATGGTAAGGTAAGTTAATACTTTATTATTTTACACTAAAGGCAAGGACTGCACAGACATTGCTAACGATGTCCATGCAGCCCTTGCTGCCTAATAGTCAGCTTGTGTAATAGCTCAGTAAACGAGCACCGATATAGCAGATCGACACTCATTTACAGTTTATGATCGGGCCATCTAATAGGACCCTTATGCTATGTTCACACACTGTCACAATGACGGACCTTTCTATTGGACGGCTGTCATTCAAAAAAAACAAATAACGGCCATTAAATGACAGATATTCAATAAAAACGGCTTTCATTACGATGATGTGCGAACATAGCCTTTAAGTTTTTGGCAAGCAATGCATCTAATATGAATAGAAGTCTGGCAGTCTCTATTGAGTAATTATAATGATGGCCTCCAGTGCCAAAGAAAAATCACCTTCAATAGCTTAAAGCGACTCTGTACCCACAATCTGACCCCCCCAAAACCGCTTGTACCTTCAGATAGCTGCTGTCACGACCAGTCACACCAAACACACAGAGACAGTGAGCCCTGAGCTCAGCCCCTCCCACTGTCCCTACCTAATTGCCGCAATCTGCCCTAGAATGGCAGCGGACAACTTGGCGGCGATCCCTGGCCTGGATATGTGATACAATAGACAAGACAAAACGAACAAACACAATAAGAATAGTCAACAATCAGGGTCACAACGGTCTGGCAGCAAAGGTACAAAATCAGGATCCAAAAGAGTAATCAGAAAACAGACAATAAGGTCAGGGGCAGGCAGCAAGCAAGCGAGGTCAAAAGAAACTAAGCAGGAGTCAGGAGAAACCAGAAAACAGAACACACAAGCAGGCAGAGACTAAGTCAATAACCGGCAAGGCACAGGCAGAAACAGAAATCTTAAATAGGACACCAGGAACCAAGTCCAGAAGATGATTGGAGGGACCAGCTGTCAATCACTGAGGCAAGGCAGGTTAACTGTTACATGACCAGAGAAAACTTTGCAGCATAGACACGGGTGGGGCAGGGAAAACAATTAGCAGACCAGAAGAAATAAGACACAGTTCAGACAGGGCACAAACAAAGGCAAACAAAACACAGAATAAATGAAAGATTATGGCCAAAATAGCAGTCTCGGTCATACCTTACGCACCGAGGACTGCGCCAAAGTTGCATTCATGACAACTGCTTTTAATCCAAGATCTGTCCGGAGGTCCGTTCGGCAGGTGATGCAGTTATTGTCCTAAAAAACAACTTTTAAACCTGCAGCCCTGTGTCCAACGGCCAGGGCTTAGAATGTCTATGCATTAGGCTGGCACAACCTCTCTGTCCCTCCTCCCGCCCTCCTCATCATTAGGAATGCTCCAGGCAGCTGTCTCCTATTCCTCAGCTGTGTGAATACTGAACATGGGCTGGATCGTTAGGCACCTGTGCAATGTTCAGACAGGAGAAAATGTTCCAGTGGCATTCCTAATGATAAAGAGGGTGGGGAGGAGGGACAGAGAGGTTGTGCCAGCCTAATGCATAGATATTCTAAGCCCCGGCCGTTGGGCACAGGGATGCAAGTTTAAAAGTTTTTTAGGACAATAACTGCATCACCTGCCGAATGGACCACAGGGCAGATCTTGGATTAAAAGCAGCTATCCGAAGGTACAAGCGGTTTGGGGTGGGGGTGGGGGGGTTAGATTGTGGGTACAGAGTCGCTTTAAAAATGACCAAGTCTGCCTCAGTGCTATGTGTTTACATATCCTATGTGATGCTTCCAGTACATTGCGATCTCTTTGTCATCAGTATCAGGCTTAGTGAGACCTCTTCAGGGAACAAGTTCCTAAAGCAATAAACAGAATACAATGGTGATTTTCCTCGGTGGATTCCATCTCCGTGTGTAACAGCAATAAATGAGTAAAACACTTAGGCTTAGGTTTAATTGGGGCTTTAACTTCTCTGCGTCATGTCCCGAGAAAACAATGTTAACTATTATAAATATGAAGATTTTTTTTTTCTTTCCTTAGGGTTGCAGTATATTTTACGGTTGCAGCATTATGGCGGCTGTCTCCGGCATCTCATTTAGCCTTTGGATTGCCAGTTTCTTCCCGACATTATTCTACACCTGCACACTTCCATTCCCAGAACATGCGTCAGGGATTGCAGTGATAAAGGGCTGAGGATGTTTATCTTGGCTTTTCTGAAGAGTCGCATCATGTGACAGGAGGCGTCTTTTTGATCAAGGAGAAGCAGAATCTCAGACTAACAGCAGGGGTCATTTATCAAGAAGTCATAAATACTGAAATGACATGCCGTGAAGGCCTTCCCGCTGGATGCGGGTTGTGGAGCTGCTTTTATGGGAGCTTTAATGGGACTTGGACATTTTTCTACCCCCTCACTATGCAGTACAAATTAGAAGAGAGTCAGCATTGCACTTGCAGGACCTATGAGCCGTGGAAGAAGAAATGATTACAAGTATTGCACAGTATTATTTTCAGCCGTGTCGTTCGGCTGTCTGAGGTAGGGCGGAAAATGGAATCTTCTCACACCAATTGATACAGCAGCGCAAAAGCATCTTCTGTTTTGTTTTATAGAACACAAGTTACAGGGGAGGAATTTTTCATTAAAGGGGTTAGCCAAACATTAAAATGTATCGCCTATTTACAGGCCAGGGATAAGTGGCTGATTAATGGGGGTCTGACCAAGTCAAAAACACCAATTGTAAGAATAAAGGCCCCTTTGCCCTTGAGTAAATGGAATAGAAGCATACATGCTTGATGGCTGCTCCATTCACTCTCTATTGGACCTCCAAACATAGTCAAGTTCAGCACTTGAATGAATGAAGGGGTGTCCCAGAGCCTGTGTGCCACTGTTGGTTATGTGCGTGTGGTTTGGCACTGATGGTACATGTATATCAGGGTATTCTGTGGATAAAGGTGTGTACTGCATTTTGGCCACTAGGTGGTACTGTTTCTTCCATAGGGACTATAGACTGAAGGATGCTAAAGAGGTTAATTGCTTACATGACAACTTGTCAGTGCTTAAGAGGAAGTTTGCCTGCTGTCCCCCTACCTCTGGGCCTATCACAAACCTTTTTTTTTATGTTCTCCAGTTCTGCCCTATCAGGTGCTAAGATACCTCATATCCTGTTCCACTAATAGGAAAAAGGTCCCAGCCCTTACTAATAAGTTTGGTCTTGTCTAATGTGGAGGGGGTAGTGGTGCAAACCTGGAGCCCGTATTACTGACCTTGCAACGAATCATTCATAGCTAGGTTATTCTTCTTATTTCACTAGAGATGAGCGAACTTGCCGGATTTCTGGTTCGTATGAACCAGAAATCTCGGGGTCTGATTCCCGCTGTCTGCTCGCTCCGTGCAGCGGGTGGATACAGCGTAAGGAACGCCTAGAAAACTGGGATACAGCCAATGCCAAGAAACACAAGTCTTCACTAAACCTAGGTGTCATCTATTCACAGTCCAACTACTAAACCTCTCAGGTGTACAATGCACTTTGTGGATACACTTATTGGAAATACTGCACTGTATCTTTAAAAGGTTGTCAAATAAATGTTTCCACTGTTTAAAGGGGTTATCCAGTACTACAAAAACATGGCCACTTTCTTTCAGAGACAACACGACTCTTGTCTCCAATTCAGGTGTGATTTGCAATTAAGCTCCATTCACTTTAATGGAACTGAGCAGCAAAAACCCGCCCAGCTGGAGACAAGAGTGGGGCTGTCTCTGGAAGAAAGTGGCCATGTTTTTGTAGCGCTGGATAACCCCTTTTAAGTTACTCTGAAGCCTGTGTGTTCCTATATTGCACCACCACACTACAGATGGAATATTGGGAACACCTTATTGAGTTTTTTTTTTTTTGGATAAAACTCACTAAAGTGCTGCCCCTCTCAACACTGTTGCCCTGGGTGCAAGACCACGAGTACCTAATAGCAAACTATTACTATACTATACTATAAACCTCTCGAAAAGAATAACTATAAATAATTTTGTACAATTATTTTGCAATTTATAGGAGAACAGATTCAGGTCAGTATGGGTAAAACCAGACAGTTTTTTTTTCCGGCAGATGGATAAATTTGGGCTAAAGTATTTGTTTTGCCAGAGATTTTTTTTTTTTTTTTTTTGGGGGGGGGGGGGGTCAAAAATAGCCAAACAGTCCTAATAAGAAATATGTCGGTCGAATAGCGAGCTAAATGTGAAAGCCATTTTCTTTCCTCAGGGATCGGGATTAGTGTATTACAAGTACTCGGTTTTATCATTTTGTAGCCAAAAAGACTCTCTTGTTGAAGCTCTTCAATAAATTGTTGGTGCTTCTCTTTTCTGCTCCTATTGTGAAGCGTGCTAAAAATAGGCAACGCCACCGAGTTTGTCTTTATATATAACTTCCCTTTGTTGTGCTTGGATCCAGAGTTGTGCTATAAAATTACAAGAACAATGAAGGAGAAATATCTCCTTCGGCGTGCTTATATTTTCACATCAGTCTCTTTGCATCAGTCTTAACAGGCTGAGGCCAGTCACAAAGTCATAGAAACTGAAGAGATGGGATTAACATTTCACATACAGCTGGGTTACATACAAAGGTCTGCCCTTCTTACCAAACAGCGCCACTCCTGCCCTCCGGCTGCATATGGTATTGCAGCTCAGAGATGAGATCTCAGGACTAGAGATGAGGGCAGCTCGAGCATGCTCGAGTCCAGTAGTTTAACATTTGAATACTGGTGGCTGAAGAAGTTGGGAAAGCATAGAGCGGTAAGGATTAGGTAAAAACCAGACCGTATTTTCAATATAAAACTATGTTCCCACAATGTTTTTTATTTTGCCATTTCGCTGCCTTTTTTGGACGACCATCACTGTGCCACCAAAACACATCTGTTTTATGCAAACTTTGATGCAATTTGCATAAACAGTCACATTTTGGCTGCAAAATGATGGCCATGCAAAAAAACAGCAACGAAAGAAGCAAAAAAAAAAAAAAAGTTTTATAATGCACTCTATTGAAGTCAATAGGAAAATATCCCGCAGTGTAGACACCATGTAGAGTTATGGCCGTGATTGTTTTTTTTTTTTTTTTTCCACTTAATATTATGGCTGTATTTAGGCTTTATTTTACAGTGTGTGAACCTAGCCTTAACCCTTTAAGGACGGGGCCAATTTTCGTTTTTGCGTTTTCGTTTTTTCCTCCTTGTGTTTAAAAGGCCATAGCACTTGCATTTTTCCACCTAGAGACCCACATGAGCCCTTATTTTTTGCGTCACTAATTGTACTTTGCAATGACAGGCTGAATTTTTGCATAAAGTACACTGCGAAACCAGAAAAAAATTCTAAGTGTGGTGAAATTGAAAAAAAAAACGCATTTCTTTTATTTGGGGGGTATTTGTTATTACGCCATTCGCCCTGGGGCAAAACTGACTTGTTGGGCATATTCCTCAAGTCATTACGATTAAAATGATATATAAGATGTATAACTTTTCTTTTATCTGATGGCCTGTAAAAAATTCAAACCATTGTTAACAAATATACGTACCTTAAAATTGCTCCATTCCCAGGCTTATAGCGCTTTTATCCTTTGGTCTATGGGGCTGTGTTAGGTGTCATTTTTTGCGCCATGATGTGTTCTTTCTATTGATACCTTGATTGCGCATATACGACTTTTTGATAGCTTTTTATTACAATTTTTCTGGATTTGATGCAACCAAAAATGCTCAATTTTGCACTTTGGGATTTTTTTGCGCTGACGCAGTTTACCGTGCGAGATCAGGAATGTGATTAATTAATAGTTCGGGCGATTACGCACGCGGCGATAGCAAACATGTTTATTTATTTATTTATTTGTTTACTTTTATTTATAACCTGGGAAAAGGGGGGTAATTCAGACTTTTATTAGGGGAGGGGGCTTTTTACTAATAACAATACTTTTTTTTTTACACATATACTAGAAGCCCCCCTGGGGTTAGGGTTATTCCCCCTGGGGTTAGGGTTATTCCCCTGGGGTTAGGGTTATTCCCCCTGGGGGACTTCTAGTATATACACTTTGATCTCTCATTGAGATCTTTTCTGTATACTTATACAGCAAAGATCAATGAGATTGGCACTCGTTTGCTTTCGGCTGCTGCAGCCGAAAACAAACAAGTGCCGAGCCAGGGTCGGCGCCATCTTGGAGCGGACCCTGGCCGACACCACACATGGAGATCGCTCCTCCAGGACAACGTCCCGGAGGAGCGATCTCCCCTGCTAGACACCAGGGAACGGCTGTATCCGGTAATAGGAGGCAGCTGTCAACTTTGACAGCTGCCTCCGATTACCTTATTAGCGGGCACGGCGATCGGACCGTGCCCGCTAATAGCCGCGGTCCCGGGCTATACGCAGCACCCGCGATCGCGGCGGTTTTATAGCAGGGTCGCCGCGCGGCCCCGCTCTGAACACCTCCTGGAGACATCATATGACGGGTACGTTATATGTCCTTAGGAGGTTAAAGGAGTTATCCAGCGAAAATCTTTTTCTTTCAAATCAACTAGTGTTAGAAAGTTAAATAGATTTGTAATTTACTTCTATTTACAGATCTCAAGTCTCTCCATACTTATTAGCTGCTGTATGCTCTGCAGGAAGTACTGTATTCTTTTCAGTGTGACACAGTGCTCTCTGCTGCCACCTCTGTCTATGTCAGGAACTGTCCAGAGCAATAGCAAATCCCCATAGAAAACCTTCATCGCTCTAGACAGTTCCTGTCATGGACCGAGCTGGCAGCAGAGAGCACAGTGTCAGAATAAAAAGAAAACAACATGTATGGGAAGACTTCTAATTATTTTTAAATAGTAGTAAATTACAATCTGTACAATTTGAAAGCAAAAGATTTTTTCCGGATGTTAATGTTACAGCTGATGGGTGTATGAAATAAAGCAGCACACAATGTTGGGCCTAGTCTAGTGTTAAATTACGGAGATTCCATTATCCTGTGGAATACAAAAAGTAAATAAAAGTATATAAAAAAAGAATGATTTTTTTTTTGGTGTTTTTGAAGACAAGAGTTGAATAACATTCCCTTTATTTCTTTTTCCAATGGAGCGACATGCATTTACCTAGCTAACGCTTAATGCTTCTATTACTCCCAGTTTAACCAGGTTGCATCTGCAACATAACAGCGCAATTTTGTTATCAAGCTTTGATTTGTAACGTAATAATAATCACACACCTGCAATCGTTTCGCACGGATGAAGGATCCAAGGAACATCTTGTGGCGTGGGAGTTGAAGGAAACTGGTGTATGGCACTGACGCAATACTTATTTAGGCATATTTACTCTGCTGGAGGGGCCATGGTACATTAGGCTCCCCACACAGATCGTCACTATAAAGCAGCACATAGCATTGGCCCCGCACAGCGTGAAGTGCTATCACAATGTGATAGAACCACACTGACTCTTTTCATCTTGACAGGCCTGTGTGTGACATGCCATGTTCTAAAGGAATTACTCCAATCCGAGATCTTCAATGGGAACATTAACAGCGGAGCGTGGAGCCATTGTATAAAACATTCATTCTAATTCAAAGAAGGCTTCTGTGTCATACAGATTTGGCTGGATGTCCTTATTTCGGGAAATAGAAATGCTTCCTCCTTGACTTTGCCCACATGATCTAAGCCCTAAGCCTATGTGTGAACAAACCGGAGGAATAAAGGACTCGTAGTCATCCTTATCAGAGAGAAAAATAATGGCTGCTTAATTGATACCATGCTATTTCTGGAAGTTACTCTGCCCGGCACAGACAGCAAGTAAGATGATCTTGCAAAATAATAAGATTTTTTTTTTTCTCAATGTCAGTTCCTTACAGTAGAAACAAATAGGGCTCTATGGCTCTATGTTGGAAAGTTCCCATTGTCCAGTATATTCTAAAGTAAAAGCGACTCTGTAGCGACTTTGTACCCACAGCTGCTTTTAATCCAAGATCTGTCCTGGGGTCTGTTCAGCAGGTGATGCAGTTATTGTCTTAAAAGAACAACTTTTAAACTTGTAGCCCTGTGTCAAATTGGCGTGGCCTAGAGCACCCATGCCTTAGGATTGTGACACCCCTCTGTCTCTCCCCACCCTCCTTATCACTAGGAATGCCCCTAGAACAATTTCTTCTATTTATCACCTATGTGAACATTGCACATAAGCTGCATTGTTAAGGCACATGTGCAGTGTTCACACAAGTGATGAATAGGAAAAATCCTGCTTGGGGCATTCCTAATGATGAGGAGGGATGGAGGGGTGGTTTAATCCTAGGGCACACACACTCTAGGCCACACCAATTTGACACAGGGCTGCAAGTTTAAAAGTTGTTTTTTAGGACAATAACTATCACCTGCTGAACGGACCCCAGTACAGATATTTGGATTAAAAGCAGCTATCGGGAGGTACAAGCGGTTAGGAGGGGGCAGATTGTGGTTACAGAGTCACTTTAAATCCTAACATTGCAGTCAGTTTTAAGTTCCATTTCACATGTGGCAGATGTGATGCAGAAACCTCTGCCACCAAAATTTCATTCCATTCAGATGGACAAGACTATTGCAGAAAACCTGTGCATATATACCTTTAGGGTAGGTTCACAAATACCAAATTTGCAGCAGGTTTCAAGCTGCGCATATCACAGCCAATCTACTGCAATACTCGTCACCCTAGAGTCTGTAGCCCTGCATTCTCCCAGTGGATTTTAATTCCAATGCGAGAATGTAGTGGCAACTTTCTTTAACTACTTCCATGTCATTACGGTAAAAATAATAGAGACACCATGCTTACCCGCTCCCATCCCTCCGGTGCTCTCCCATCTGCATCTCCGTCCCGACTCGCTGACATCGGGAGCGGGTAAGTATGGTGTCTCTATTATTTTTACCGGAACGGCATGGAAGTAGTTAAAGAATGTTGCCACTACATTCTCGCAGCAGAATTAAAATCCACCCGGAGAATGCAGGGCTATAGACTTTAATGTTAACAAGTATTGCAGCAGATTTGTGGCAGAGTAGCGTGAAATCCTCTACTAACTCATTATGTGTGAATGTACCATCAGGCCTGGGCTGAAGCACTGGAGACAGGCTGAGCCATCCCCAGTGGGAGGAAACCCTCGCCCCTCTATGATACAGCTACATTGATTCTAATGGAGTAGTGTCAGAGGGACAGGGGTTTCCTCCCACTTGGGGTGGGTCGGCCCGCCTCCAGTGCTTCAGTCCGGGCCTGATTGTACATTCCCTTTAAAGGCATTTTCAAGTCATTTTACATTGATGGCATATCAGCAGGAGAAGCCATCAACATCTATTCATCAAGGTGCCGACATTGGTACCACCACTGATCAGCTGTTTTCGGCGGAGCTGTGGCTCCTGTATGTACACGATGAATGAGGCTGAAAGACGATGGTGGGCACCCTACCAATTAGATATTGATGGTCTATTATTACAATCCATGTAAAATCAATTAGATATTGATGGTCTATTCTTACAATCCATGTAAAAGTCCTGGAAAACCCCTTTAAAAATATACTGTCACCAAAAAGATGTTTTCTTATGTTTTTGACATTAGTTTTATAAGGAAAATGGTTGCATACATAAAAAAAAATAAAAATAAAATAATAATAATTATTCCCCCCCATGCATTTCTAGTATTTTATATTTTACCTAGCAGTTTTTGTAAGGGATATCTCAAATGCAAAATGCAAAAAATAAGTTGTGTTTCTCAAAATAAGTATGTGTGATGTGAGCGAGAACAATGCTCCGCAGCTCTCCCCGCCATTGCCAAGACTCTTTACTCACTTGACTGACTCTGGATAAACAATGAGCGACAGAGTGAATAAAAGTCATGAACAATTCACCAGAGGTCAATTGCTACATGACTGCAAAACTTTGTTTTGCTTTAAAACAATAAAGTCCTCAGCCTGACGTTCTACCAAGTGTGAGACTATAGAGACTCGTGATGCAGATGTCGGAAGACACAAATGTTTCATAACAGATCAACACTTTGGATGTGTTATATTGGTAATGAGCATGAGTCCATGTACTATGTACTAGCGCAGTGATAATATACCATCAAGATCAAAAGAGGGCATACAAGATTCCATGACCCTACTATGTACGGTTACTATATATATTCTGGAACAACTATATGTTACAATCTACAACTAAATACAGGAAAATTCATTTGTAAGGTTTATTGTACAGTATACTGTACTGTAGCTTCTCTTAAACCTATTATTGTTGGCCTATGAGCAGGATTAGCCGTCTATATATGATCCATGTCCCTCAAAAAATATGGAGGCAGTGCTCCTTTTTCAACAGCACATCAACCAGCATTGTTTCCATCCCGGTGGTTTCGATTTCTCCTTTTATTGTGTAGTACGCTGTAAATAGGCAATGTCTTTCCGCTGACCTGATTTATGACAGTCCATAGCTTCAAGTCATTAACCCCTTAAAGTTAATTGAGGTTTTTTTTCCCCATCTCTCTCATCATTGTATTCAAGGAGCCATAACTCTTCTTTTATCCTCTATCAATATAGCTGTTTTTCCCCCCCTTTTTTCCCCCTTTAAGCAGCAGAAAAAGTGTCATAGAGGCGTGCCCCAGAGCTTGGGCCACACCTCTTTGACATTTTACTCCAGCATAAAACAACTATTTTTGCAGACAACTTACAGCCAGATGAAGGGTAATGTGTGTAAAAAAAAAACAACAAAAAAACTTTCACTACTATAAGAACTCAACTACTACTTTATAAACTGTCACCATCTCTATAAAACTGCTGACACAGAAAGTCTCGGTATCCATATGAGGCCAATCTGTAGCCTTATCCAAAGAAAATATGCTTCACACGGCCGTGTCACAGAGTGGCAGCTCTCTTACAAAGTGTGAACGGGGCCTGAAGCCGTAGAAAATCCTCGCTTCCTACTTCACTGTAGCCACACAAGATAAAGATATAGGCACTCATCCACGCAGGGCCGATTCTGGGGTCTCTGTCGCTTGAGGCAAACCTCAGGCGGCCGGTCCTCTCGCTAGTGCCCGAACACCCCCTCCCTCGTAGCAAGCCTAACACACAGGACCCCCCCACACCCCCCCCCCCTGCCGCCGGAGACCCGATCGCCACAGCGTGAGCAACTAGGGCTCACCTCCCTGCATCTGGACTGGACTGCTCTGGTGCTCCCTCCCGTTGCTGCTGCTGCCACCCCTAATGGGAGATCGCCTTGACCTGCGGAGATCCCTCCCGGAGACCCGATCACCACAAAGCGACCCCCTTTGACCCCAGGCACTCACCACAGCGGCGAGGAGAGCTGCTGGGTGACGTTGCGGTCGCGGGAGCCCGGCGGCACAGCGGTGAGCGTGGGCGGTGGGACAGATGAGCGGCTGCTGTCATTTTTGTTAGGTGAATCTTAACAAAAATGACAGCAGGGGGAACGTTCTGCCGCCCCCTGCAGGACCTCATAATCTGCCGCCTGAGGCGGAATACTCATTCCGCCTCATGGCAGAAGCGGGCCTGCACCCACGTATGTGAACTCTTCTTTTATTTCAGAATCTTTTCATTAAAAAACGCAGGGAGAGGGAGCATGGCAAACAGGTCTCAAACAGGACCTCCTAGTTCACTCTGTCTCCACTCCTCTGTCCTCCCCTCAGCATGAAATCTAGCGCAGGTACCTACCATATACTTCCATACTGTGTTGCTGGTATGCTATTACATTACACAACACATGCGTAGGATTTCTCAGAGACTCTCGTCTCAGTCACAGATGGAGGAGCAGGCCAGGAAGAGTAGGAATTTTCTAGCACCTATAGACATTGCCCCACTATGTCCCTTTTATTGTCCACTTGGGGAGATTAAAAGCATATTAACCCTGAAAGAACCATAACTTCAATGATGCTGATGCTAATTGACAGATACCCTTTAAATTAAACTTTTTTTAAAACTTTTTTTTCCCTCCCCCAAATAGGGCACCTAAAGCTGCAGTCACAACTAAGCACAGACTAATAAGCAGAGGCCCGAGGCTTTTGTTAGGCTTTCTGCTACAATGGTAATTCATCGAAACCCGTTAAAAACTTCACTGGAGAAAACTTACGGAAAGTTTGCTTTGGCGCAATGTTTCCCAAGAAAAAGTGTGAAAAAAGTATAAAAATCAAGATCAACCAATCCTTTATTAATGTTAAAGGAAAAATTGATAGATTATATTAGGCTTAGTATAGGACCCGAGGGAATGGTGCCTGACACAGTTAAAGGAGCACAATCATGTCCAACCCCTGAAGACCCTGCACTATGCATAACACGGTGCAGATGTTCCTTTAAGATGGAAGAATCTAATTTTTTTCTCCTGCTAATTCTAACTTCAGTCCCCCTCCCCCCCAAACAGTTGTGAATACCCCGTAATAATGAGTATGCATCAAGTGTAAATAGATTTTTCCAGCAGAATAAAGTATGTGGCTTCCCCCTTTGCATTCTCACGTTGTCAGAGCATGTTGTGAATGGTGTTCTTGGGTTGCATGTTTTTGGAGCGGTAGAGATAATTTCCAGCTGCATAATAACAAACAGCAAATACAGATTTCTTTTAGCAATACCTATGGGATTTTCTGTTTATTCACAGACCCGAGGGTGCATAAAAAACCTAATCCACCTTACACATTGGGCACATAGATCTATCTGCTCTGTTTGTTTCCGGCGCGTTTCATTATAAATTGTGTAAATACTGAGCAGGGCTGAGTAGATGGTAATGGGAAAAGTCTGACATGTGTTATACAGCTTCTAGATATAGAAATGTTACAGGTGATACGCTTTATTTAGCTCTTATGGGGACATGGGTTCTGTACGGTAGTGGATTATAATAGGGGCGTTTTGGGCGGCAGCCCAGGGCCCTGAGCTCCTGGGGGGCCCATGACCACCCAAAAAGACTTATCCTTTCAGTGGTGTACTGTCTCCTGGCTACACTTCTGCCATGATTTGCAAAAAATAACAGTTTTTTTTATCGCAATTTTGCACAAATCAGGACATCATGACATTATCTATCCTGTACTATGAGCACCAGGCTAGTGCTGCAATAGTTACAGTGGGGTGGGGGGCCCAGGCTTGGTGAACAGCTCGGGGCCTATGGTAAAGTTAATCCACCCCTGGTTCTGTAGTGTTCTGAGCTGTGATTGGTTGCTATGCATAGCTAGTGGGGGGCAGGTGCTCTGTAGTGCTCTGGGCTGCTATTGGTTGCTATTAGAGATGAGCGAACCTGGAGCATGCTCGAGTCCATCCAAACCTGATCGTTCAGCATTTGATTAGCGGTGGCTGCTGAAGTTGGATAAAGCCCTAAGGCTATGTGGAAAACATGGATATAGTCATTGGCTGTATCCATGTTTTCCAGATAACCTTAGAGCTTTATCCAACTTCAGCAGCCACTGCTAATCAAATACCGAACGTTCGGGTTCGGATCGACTCGAGCATGCTCAAGGTTCACTCATCTCTAGTTGCTATGCATAGCTAGTGGAGGACATGGGTTCTGTAGTGCTCTGAGCTGTGATTGGTTGCTATGCACAGTTTACACTTTTTTTTTAAACTATTTTACAACCTTTAATGAATCAGGGTCACAAACCTTAAAGAGTCGCTGTCATCAAATATTACTTTTGACATGTCATCAGAAATGTTAAAAGTTGTTGACCACAGAGGGTTTCAGCAGTGATCAGGAGATATAGTCACAAAGAGAAGCCGGCCACTAATTCTGACCATGCAGTCTCATAGGGTAGACTGAATAAACCGTTATGAAGATACACCTAAGGAGAGGATGGTATGCTGCCCCCCTGGCTATATCTCCTGATCACTGCTGGGATCTGCTGTGATCAACAGATAACAGTTGGTATTGTACCATCGGTATTGTACTGCACTCCTCAATGCTCTAAGCAAGGTAAACTCTATCTTAAGCCAGACAGAAGAAGCTTGACCCTCTACATATGGTCCTTTGACAGTGTGGCATTCTGGACACCTGTCTCTAAGGGCCCTATTCCACAGTAACGATAATCGGCCGGATCGGCCCCATTTCGCCCGATTTGGCCGATTATCGTTCGGTGAAATAGAGAGAACGATCAGCTGATGATCGTGTCATCGGCTGATCGTTCATAAAGGGCCAGGCGTAAAATCATCGTTCCCCCACCACGCATCGCTACAGTTGAATAGCAGTGCGCGGCGGGCGACCGACGATTTGACAAGCAGCAGCATCATACATTACCTGTCCAGGCTTCTTCTCCGCGCTGTCTTCATCCCTGGGTCCCGCGCTCTCTATCTTCAGAATAGCCGGTCAGCTGACGGAGCGCTCAGCCAATCACAGGCTGGGACCGATGCGGCCTGTGATTGGCTGAGTGTGGCCTGTCAGTTGACCGGCCATTCTGAAGATAGAGAGCGCAGGACTCGGGGATGAAGACAGCGCGGAGAAGAAGCCTGGACAGGTAACGTATGATGCTGCAAGGGCTGCAAGGGCATCGGTAACAATGTCCTTGCAGCCCTCGCTCAACGATCATTGGGCCGTGGAATAGGCCCAGTAAACGAGCGGCGATCTAGCAGATCGCCGCTCATTTACATCGTTGATCGGGCCCTCCTCGGCCCGTGGAATAGGACCCTAATATCAGACCACTTAGTAGAGTGCCAAGGTAGCCAATGGTCCAATTAGGTGATGGCAAGTATAGGAGCTTAGATAGACCACCAATATTTGTAGCAACAGTGTTAGTAACTACATAGTAATCCCATTTAAGGGAACGGGGCAATGCCCCCATTCTTTCCAGAAGCGTTATAAATAGTGTGACAATGCAAGTATGAGTATAGGTAAACAATGAATAAGCTGCAGGACTCCTCTACCCCTTGAAATAGCTAGTGGGTAGAGGTGCTGAGAGTTGGACAGGATAGGCCATCATTTGTACAGGCTGGACCCTTTGATCTTATGACTATCATCCAAACAAAATGAGCTCTGGACAGCAAGTTACAGTAAAAGAAAAAAAAATGTTGCAGCTTCCAGCGAGTTCTGTAATCTACAAAATTGCAGGGACAGTGATCCAATGAACATGCATGAAAAGAGGTAGAAATTACCCAAATCATATATAGAAAATTCTCCATCACTTAATTTACTGTGACATTGGAATCAGGCTATATGGTTAGTAAATAGAGATGAGCAAACCTGGAGCATGCTCAAATCGATCCGAACCCACACATTCGGCATTTGATTAGCGGTGGCTGCTGAAGTTGGATAAAGCCCTAAGGCTATGTGGAAAACATGGATATAGTCATTGGCTGTATCCATGTTTTCCAGACAACCTTAGAGCTTTATCCAACTTCAGCAGCCCAGTTCGCTCATCTCTAACAGTAAAATAAGGCTGAGAAGTTCTGCATTTGACCACTCCAAGTGCTAGTCTGAGTTATTTTATTGGTCCAGGACTAACAACATTATTGCAGAAAAGTAGACAAAGCTAGGCAGAACTAGTCAATAGTAGAGCTATGGAGATATATATATATATATATATATATATATATATATATATATATATATATTACTGTAGTAGTACTGATCTCCTTATGTGGGAAGGCTACAGAGTCCAGGTGGACCCCTACTAAACGATAAGGACGAGACACGGTTCATTATCAAGAAGTCAAGCACAGCCAACCAGAATTGTTGCCGCAGGGTACGTCATGGAATGACATGTCTATTTTACATTCTTAATGGCGGACCTATTGGCCGGGACTACCATTATTCAGCCATTTATTGCACATCCTAACAATAAGCCATGTGTAACATAAACCCCTCTAAGAGCTGTAATTTTATCTATAACCATTGCTATTACATAATAAAACATAAATATTCTATGGGGTGGTTGGGCTTCTATTTGATATATGTGTTATCTGAATGTAGAATAAGGAACCTGGAGTTTGCTGGTACAGGTATAGAAATGTACTGCATAAAGACACATAAAACCCAGCTCAGCTCGTGTTACATGGCACATTAACTTCCTCAGCCCACTTGGTCACTGGGCAGTCACATTTAATCATGTCTCTTCAGCTTAACTATGAAGCTCTATCAGAAAGATTTAATGCTGTGTACAATTAGCGCACAGCAGAAGTGCGTGTAGCTGTAGCGTCTAGCAATCTGATAAGTCGGGTCCAATACACTAAGCCAGAGGAAAAGTAATTAACTTCACAAAGGCAAAGTTAACTCAATCATTCCTCCCATACGGTAGAGACTGTAGAAATCGTTTCTGCTCAGTTTTCTTTCCTTGTACATACAGTATGTAGATTGTAGATGGTATACTGTCATACACATACTGTACACACAGTGTGTTAATTGTAACCGTGTGTTAACAAATAGAGAATCCTCTGGAAACAGCAAAAAAAAAAAAAATCATACCATTGACTCTCTGTAGCAGCATGTGCCCCGTATGACATCCTAATGTGGCAGGTATGTACCGGCTGAGCGATTATGGCTCATCACCTGCAATTATTTAAATTGAATCTGTCAGCTGCAATTCAAGTTCTAAACTGCTGACATGGCCAGATAGCTGTTAGGGTAAGGGGACATATGGTACCTTATATATATTTGTCTGTGTTTCCAAAAAGTAGTAAAAAATTTTATCTGGTGCATTGCAGAGTCCTTGAAGTACTAAGGACTGTCTGGGGAATTATTTATATTTTTAATTGTGCTGAAGGTGAAAAAACAAACAAAAAAAAACTTACTCACCTGCCCCTGATTCCCCGTAAAGGGTAACTGTCATGAAAAAGAACTTTTGACATGTCATCAGGCATTCCAGCCAATACAAGGAGTCCAACAGATCAGTGGATATTCAAATAGGTCAGAAGGACAAAAGGATGCACGTCGGGGGTTCACAATCCCATCAGGGGAACCATAACTTCAATGAGAAAGACTATTACAGATAGAAACATTGTATGGCACTTGGCTGGATAAACATTGGATTACTTTCATCAGTGATGCTATTGGACTACGAATTTCTTTGATGTCATCAGCTATGGCAAAAATTATTGATGGCAGTGGGTCTCATTGCTAAGATCTGCTGTGATCAGGAGATAGAGCCAGGGAGAGAGCGCAACAACAACCCGACAATGTAGCCTTATAGACGTACATTGTCAAAATTGGCCTTTACGGAGATATGGCTGGGGAGTGGATTCTAGTCTTAAAGCCTGCAAGAAAACCTTTTTGAACTGGTGAATAAAATAATTTTTCTACGTTCTGGAAGCAAAGACAGATATATAAAAGGTACCATGTGTCTCCTTGACCTAACAGCAGTTTAGAATGTAAATTACAGCTGACAGATTCCCTTTAAAATACCACTCTTATAACATTGTCATCCTCAGCAATTGTTAGGTTATGCTGAACACAGTCGTTTCCTCAACGGCTGCAGTTTCAGAACATAGATCATTGCTTTAAACTCTATTATTTTGTCCTTTAAGTGCACATTTTGGCATTACTTCATCATCTAAGAATTACTGGTATTTTGACAGCAATGACTGAACAGTCTGCTATGCCGATCTTGCTGTAAAAAAAAGCCCATATCCTTGATAAAAACATAGTTTGTTGGTTTACATTCAAAAACAGATCCACCTGGGTTTTTCGCAAAAAAAACTTGTGCCACTCTGTGCCAGGCACTTAACTTCATCCTACAATGCTTACTGTGAGCCTATGGTGAAAATAAACTCTATAACTTAATACCATTTCCCTTGGCTCAATTCCATTTAATTATACAGGTCAAAATACAAGATATCTTGTTACAAAATAAGTCAATTAAATAGTATGCCATATTAGTTAGGTCTGCAGTCATTTTCCTTCTGCTGCAAATTATATCCTCCTGTGTGCATCTGTCAAGGAAGTGAGTGAGGTTGTGTTAACATATGTCTGCTGATCTTTCCCTCCAGTGTAATTGTGCCTGCTCCAAAAAATGCTGACTGGAGGAAAAAAAATTTTGTAATCAGGTTGGATAACGGTTGCCTGTCATGCCCATAGTTCCCGCAACAATCGCCATTTGAGCCTATAAAGCACTGGCCTCAGCCTTGGATTGCTGGCCATGTGTGAACATACCTTAAGTGACAGCAGGATGTCCTTTTCTTTACTGATGTGCCTGGGGTAACACCTGATCGTTGACAATATGTGAGTACATCTTAAAGCACACTTACCATTTCGAGTAGTGATTTTTTTTTCACTACCTGGTCGGCGCTGAAGCGGAGATCCTGGGGGCATGGTTCATTCTTCAAAACGCTGCCCAGTTCCCGCGATCGGTGCCGGTTTCTTCATGTGCATCAGCCTGCCCTATGCACTAGAGGAGGATATCCCCTTCCCTCGGTGACCGGCCTTTAATGGAATCAAGTCTGGCTACATCACAGAGGGGATGTTGGTAATCTAGGGGCATCTCCAGTGCATAGAGCAGGCTGGTGTACATGAAGGAACCGGCACTGATCACGAGAACCGGGTGTAGTTTTGGAAAATGGACCATGCCACTGCTATCTCTGTGCTGGGGCTGACCAGGTAGTAAGAAAAATGTACTATTTGAAATGGTACATTTGAAAAAAATGCTGTTCAATAAAAACTATTGAAACAAAAAATGGTTCAGAGGCCCCACCCACGAGGAGAACAGGGCAGGTAGGCTTCACTTGCCCAAATCTAAGCAGCTACTTAGATGACCCCTAGTCCTAAATTTGGAAGGTGCATGCTTGAACTATGGCTTGGAATGTACAAAACTAGTATAGGGGTACTGTTAGATTCATTGTGTGGGTGGGTTTTAAGAGATTACAGAATATAATTTTCAAATGACTACAGTTTAAACAATGCGTAAGCAGGACAACGTCTGTCATACCTGAGCATAGGTTGCTTTGGGAATTGAGGCTGGTCACTATTCTGGTTTTGAGGAGGTTTTCTTGTAACTTGCTTGTAAATGTTCCTCGCTGTCACACCAATCCACAACACTGTGCACAGACTGGAGTAATGTAAGACAATGCCAACCTGGAGAAATCAGAGACCGGAAACAGTTACATAACCAGCTATTAGTGCAAAATCTATTAGCACATGAAAGGATGACATGTGAACAGACACCATGATTCACAGATTATTTCATAATTAGCTAAGAATCAGGAAGTCAACCAGTGTCACTGGATCACCAGAAATCTTTCTGATGTGTTTCTGTTACTTCCAAAAAAAAACATGTAAATTCCATGGTAAGCAGAATTGTTCATCTGGGCATTTAAAGTGAATATGTGGTCTAGATTTTCTTTTACTGACTACAGCCAAACAATTATTAGGCTTAGTGGCTAGAATGAAAACTGATTTTAGGATAAAATATCGATGAATATAGTAAAATAGAAAATGAGATCGCTTTAGTTTTTTTTTTACATGAATAGACCAGTGCCAGTGCAGGTATGCTGGTACCTTGGCCCTTTTTTCTTTATATAACCGTGCATGGTGCCAGTCTATTCCAGGGCACTGACCCAGACTGAAGCACTGGAGGCGGGCTCGCCCACCCCCAGTGTGATGAAACCCCCTTCATTATGTGATGCAGCTCAATTAGAATCAATGGAGCCACGTCACAGAGGGTAAGAGTTTCGCCACACTGGGGACCGGCAGGGCCCACCTCCAGTGCCTCAGGCTGCGGCGGTGCCCAGGAATAGACCAGCGCCATGCGTGGGAACCAGGCCGTGGTTCACAAAAAGTACCAGAGCACCGACATCCTCACACTGGCGTCGGTCTATTCATGTAAAAAACTTAAAGCAATTTATCTGATGGTACATTCACTTTAATTTAAAATCCTTCAAAATTATATGTAATATAAGAACTTGATTTAAACAATTTAATATTTTCAGATGACACCTTCGCTTCAAGTTAATTTTAATATGGGGATGAATTTTCTAATGCTCCATTTTTCTATATAGATTTAAAAAAATATGCTGAAATCTTGCAATTTCTATTCTGGCCACTAAGCCTAATAATAAGCAGTCACTTTCTGTTCAGTGAAAAAACTTTACAGCAATCTCTTCAATATCATCACAGAAAGGATTACAGTGAAAGGTTACACTTGTATATAAAAAAATAAGGGGTCAGGCCTTTCACAATAGGTGAAGTTAAACACCCCTTACCCCTTTCCTTACAGAATCACCTCTTTACAGGTCACAGGCCAAGCATAGAAACAGATTAGGGGGAAAAAAACATGGTTCATTATCTGACTTTGATCTAGGCAATATATTCCCTTTAAACAGCTTATAAGGAAACCTTAAAGAGAATAATAATTTTAGGGTGTACATTTTGTGTTGATCACTTTCTTGTTCCATATTTATCTATAGTGGTTGGAGTAAAGTACGACTGTCCTTGCTGTGATTCTTACTGACGGCCCTCATCTACTCAAGTGTTTCCTACATTTATTTTACCCATTGTGATAACATTTATCTCAGCAAATGCTACAACCTCCAAGTGGCTCCTACATATAGAACCTGCTCTACCCACAGTACATCTCAATGAGCCGTTCTATCTGCGAGCTGTTGTCATGACTTTCATAAATGCTATTAGTGTGAAAATCAAAATACCCGTTCTGGCAGGATGTTAACATCTGCGCTCGGAGAATAATTGTTAGCTATCGCCATGGAAACTGCAATTACAGTTTTAGCCAATCCTCAATATTCTTTTATTCCTATTATATGTGCATCTGGCTTTATGAAATGGGTAAAATTAATATGTTATTTTATATTCTGAACTGATCAGTTACATTTTGTATTACATGCATAAAAAGACTTATTCATTGGACCATTACCTAATCCACTATGATCATCACTGGATAGCTGGAGACTCACAGAGAAATTTTTGTAAAGTATTAAGATATTTAGCCTTGTTGAGTACAAGCACAGCTTTTGTAGTGTTTGACATGGTAAAACAAATCACCTAAAATATAATCTCTTAACAGGTGCTAGATGTTTTAGGTGGGCCTGAGGGCCTGAACATAAGGCCATATCTGTGGGCAGCATGGCAGAGGGGTACTGCAGGGAGTACTATACTCACCTTCCTCGCTCCACCACACTGCTGGTACTATAGAGCCCCAGTCCTACTGCACAGTTTGCCCAGTTTTGGAGTTGGTATGTTGAATTGCCTGCTCAGCCAGTTAGAGGATAAGACAGGTAGGACAACACCACATGCTTCCCTAGAACCCAGAACTCAAAAATCTAAAATGGTAATCATTGACATAGTAACATAGTTAATAAGGTTGAAAAAAGACAAGAGTCCATCAAATTCAACTTACAGAAACTCTGTGTTGATCCAGAGAAAGGCAAAAACCCTTAGGAGGCAGATGCCATAGAAGACCAACATGGCCACTATGGCCATGAAAAACCAAACCTTATTCCTGTAGAGAACTAAACCTTGTTAATATACATACAGTACTAACAACTACACCTGATTAAGAATCAAACCTGGTCATCCTGACATTGACAGCTAAACCAGGTCACTGTAGGCATAAATGACCAAATCTGGCCAATGTGGTCATGAAAAATGAGAGTTTCAGTTACAAGTGGCAAATCAAATACCACACATTTGTTGTACCCTATACTGTCTTGTGTAAATCAAACATGCACATGCTATATTCTCATATTCTCAATAAGACAACCATTTAAAGAGTTATCCGGTGCTACAAAAACATGGCCACTTTCTTTCAGAGACAACACAACCCTTGTCTCAGTTCAGGTGCATTAAGATCCTATAACTTCATTGGAACTGAGTAGCAAAACCCCGCCTAAGCTGGAGACAAGAGTGAGGCTGTCTCTGGAAGAAAGTGGCCATGTTTTTGCAGAGCTGGATAACCCCTTTAAAGGAGAATTCCAGGCTGGGGTGATTTTTGGCAGAGTGCCGGGAAGGACGAAAGAAGTAAAATGCGCTCACCTTCCCCGCTTTAGCACTGATGCCAGTATCCCGAGGCTCCAATCCCCGATCCCGGACAATTTTGGGTCTAAGTTGGGATCTGGGACGTGGCGTGTCAGGTCCAGTCAGCCAGTCAGTGGCAGAGGTGGGACAGCCGCTGACTAGCTTGGCATGTCACGTCCCAGATCCCCTCTCTTACCAAGATGCGGCTGGGGATCAAGGGACCAGAGCTGCGGAATACCAGCATCAGTGCTGGAGCAGGGGAGGTGAGAGTATGTTACTACTTTCATCCTCACACTCCCTAGAACTCTGCCGAAAATCACCCCTGCCCAATATTCTAATTAAATCTAGACCAGACTTTCTGTGATCCATCATGTACTATGCATTTTCAATGAATATTACATCATAAGGGCACTAGATTTCATGTGATAGGACATGAATCCAGGGATTTATTCTGATATTGGAGTCTAGAAGAAATTTTTCTCCCTGTGATGTGGCTTTTGGCATCAGCCTTATGAGGGTTTTTGCTTTACCCTGGATGAGCACAATAGGTCTAAAGGTTGAACTTAATGAGTTTAATGGTTGGACCTTACTATCTACCTATACATGCTGGCCAATTTCTCTGAGGGGACCATCCCTCTAAAGACTATTTTTTATTTGGATGTTTGTCTCAAAACTTCAAGGTTCTTGTTTATTTTAAAAGCAAATTTGATGGTTATAAATTAAATAAAATATTTGAATAGTTCATGAACATGACGGCAAGTTTGATTTTGAACCAGGATATGAAAGAGCCATAGATGTAAACCAAAACAGCCACGGAATATTTGCATTTACTTAGCTGTTATTAGGGACAAGTATTGGATTACAGACCTGAAGATTATACTCTCTGTATTAATGTATTTATTTAATGTGAACCAAATTCTTAACATTCCCTGGATTCGTACCACCAACTGCATGGATCTCAAATATGAGAGATTGTGTATTTTTAGTGTGTTTGATGAGGTGAAAGATGATAAAATGACAACTTGAAACCATGTTATACCTACAGCAAGATGAGTCAAACTAAATGCATTGTGTCAACTTATTTTTGTCATAAATTTTTTAGCTGTAAAAAGGATTCGGGACAAAAAAACTAAAGATTGTCAAATGTGTTAAATTAACCGAGACCAGTACAGAGCGTTTCTTCAGCTTACTAAGTAGCAGAACGTAGCCAGAACACTGTTGGAGATGGTAGACGGCAATATTTTTATATTTTTAGAGGATAAACAATTGTTTACAGAGACAATGAAGAACTTTTGAATTTTTAAGAAAACACATGGGAAGACAGTTTTAAGCCTGGAACATCTGATTCTTTGACTACAGTTCTCAAGTGATATTAATAAATTCCAAGGTCTAAAAATAGTGGTTCAGTGCTCAGTGCCCTGCAGTTTTATCCTGATGGGCCTATACGAAAAAGGGGATGATGTAGTTGGTGCCCGCACAGTCAATCATGCCTACTGAGGGTGACGCAATGGTTACTTGGTGTTCGGCATCAACTCCAATGACAAGTGTGCCCTAATTTAAAAATGCCTTGACGCCAGCCAACCAGTGTGAGGGTAGTGGGTTGTTATTGTCGTTGATCGAATAAAGGAAATTGGTCCCAATGTTGACACCTAAATACTGTGAATCCAAATTTTTGAAATGGTTAAAAGGAAAATTTTGCCAAGATCCTAAGAATTTTACATAGCAGAAGCATGTGTTGTCAGCTTAACCACTGTCAGGTACTTATAATACAATAAGAGTCATGGGTGAAAAATGTTCCAAAGTGTTACATAAAATCCATAAATCTGAATGGATAATAATGAGGACATGTCACATTCAGGAAGCATAAATCTTCTATTCCAGTAGTTAAGTATTTTGTAACATCTACACAGATGAGCTCCTTATGACAGCTCCGACTGTCCTTGCTGAGGAAATGATTTACTTTAAAGCTCCTGACAAGGAAGCCCTGACGTATTAAAAAGTACGAGGAGTTTTTAAAGATCTGCGAACCTACAGGTGAATTATCAGGCTAACAGAAGAAAAAATAGTGTCTTCTTTTCTATTTTTTCCCTTCCTTCAGCTGATGGAAGGAGTTTAGCCCCTATTACACAGGGCGATCAATGGTAGCAAGCCAGCTCCTCGTTCCTCACTTGCTGCAGGCTCCAGCGAGCGGGTAAGGGAAGGGGGTGGTGAGGTGTGGAAGGGGCTCCCCGGACGATCTTTAGATTGTCCAGGAGCCCATAGGAGATAGCGTGCAGGCTGCTGACGTCACACCCAGGCCCGGATTAGTAATCTGGCAAAGCGGGCAAATGCCCGCTGGGCTGCCAGTATTGCCAATCCGGGGGCCGCCGGTGCTGGCCCCCATGTGCACCGGCCCTCAGCAGTGGCTGCAAGAATAGCGCAGCCGGCCGCTGCGCTATTCATTCAGCCTCTGCAGAGGGCTGGTGCCCTGGCCCTTTAACTGTGAGCGTTCAAGATGAACGCTCACAGTTTGCAGCGGCCGCACTCTGCCTCTGACTGACAGAGCCAGGGAGCCATTGGCCCCCGGCTCTGCCAGTCACTCCTGTGGCCGGCCAGTCTTCCTAGCTGGAAGGTGTCAGGGCCGGCCCGGGGCTGCAGACGTGCCGCGCGCAGGCACGTCTGCAGGCACCTCTGACAGGACCCCGGCGGCTGACGTCACTTCCCTGGCGCGCCGCTGAGGACCTGTGAGGAGAGACGCCGCCGATCTGCAGACTGAAGATCCGGGATCGGGAGGAAGAAGCTGCCGGGAGCGAGGTGACAGGTGAGAATGTGTTTTTTTTTTTTTTTTTCTTTAACCCCTTCACATGTGGCCATGGTGGGGGGGAGGCTATTCTATATTGGGGGAGGGGGGGCTATTCTATATTGGGGGGGGATGCACGGGGAGGGCTATTCTATATTGGGGATGCACAGGGGGGGCTATTTTATATTGGGGGGATGCAGGGGGGCTATTCTATATGGGAGGGGATGCAAAGGCTATTCTATATTGGGGAATGCAGGGGGCTATTCTATATTGGGGGATGCAGGGGGGGCTATTCTATATTGGTGGAGATGCACAGGGGGGGCTATTCTATATTGGGGATGCACAGGGGAGGCTATTCTATATTGGGGGGGATGCACAGGGGGGGCTATTCTATATTGGGGATGCACAGGGGAGGCTATTCTATATTGGGGGGATGCACAGGGGGGGCTATTCTATATTGGGGGGGATGCACAGGGGGGGCTATTCTATATTGGGGATGCACAGGGGAGGCTATTCTATATTGGGGGGATACACAGGGGGGGGCTATTCTATATTGGGGGATGCACAGGGGGGGTATTCTAAATTGGGGGGATGCACAGGGGAGGCTATTCTATATTGGGGGATGCACAGGGGGGCTATTCTATATTGGGGGGATGCACGGGGGCTATTCTATATGGGAGGGGATGCAGGGGCTATTCTATATTGGGGAATGCAGGGGGCTATTCTATATTGGGGGATGCAGGGGGGGGCTATTCTATATTGGGATGATTCACATGGGGGGCTATTCTATATTGGGGGATGCACAGGGGGGGCTATTCTATATTGGGGAATGCAGGGGGACTATTCTATATTGGGGGATGCAGGGGGCTATTCTATATTGGGGGATGCAGGGGGGGGCTATTCTATATTGGGGGATGCTCAGGGGGGCTATTCTATATTGGGGATGCAGAAGGGGCTATTCTATATGGGGGGATGCACAGGGGGGCTATTCTATATGGGGGGATGCTCAGGGGGGCTATTCTATATTGGGGATGCAGAAGGGGCTATTCTATATGGGGGGATGCACAGGGGGGCTATTCTATATGGGGGATGCTCAGGGGGGCTATTCTATATCGGGGGATGTACAGCAGGGGGGCTATTCTATATGGAGAGATGTGCAGCGGGGGAGGGGAGGCTAGTATATATGGAGGGATGTATAGATGAGGATGTATAGAGGAAAATGTTGCTGGAGCAAGAAGCGTAAAATGGCTGTCTGGCAGATCCCGTGGAGAGGAGTCATGGCCAGAGAAGCCTTCATGATGGTCGGAGCCAGATGGAGAAGAAAAGAAAAGTGGACGTCTCTTCATGCAGAGAAGACGTCTACTGTAAGTCACAGGATGTATCTGCTTTATAATCACTTATCAGGTCTGCAGAACCTTTATACAGCTGGGATCTACCTCTGTATCCGGGGTGTCAAACCCGTCCCTCCAGGTTTTGCAAAACTACAATTCCCATCATGCTTTAGCTGTCCAGGCATGATGGGATTTGTAGTTTTGTAACAGCTGGAGGGCCGGAGTGTGACACCTGTGTTCTCTGGTCACTGCTTTGGGAGAATATTGGTCTTTATATAGTGGTTGTTATTTGGTGCCAGTATAGTGGTATTATCCAGTCACTGTATGCTGAGAGTAGTGGGCATGGTGTGATGGTATCCAGTCACCGTATGCTGAGGGTAGTGGGCATGGTGTGATGGTATTACTCGTCCTGTGTATTCTGGTATTATTGGTAATATTAGTGTTTTATATAGTGGATTATATTCAGTCACAGTGTAGCGGTATTAGTCATTATGTGGTGGTAATGGCAGTGCTCATGGTGTGGTGGTAATGGCAGTACTCATGGCGTGGTGGTAATGGCAGTGCTCATGGTGTGGTGGTAATGGCAGTGCTCATGGTGTGGTAGTAATGGCAGTGCTCATGGCGTGGTGGTAATGGCAGTGCTCATGGTGTGGTAGTAATGGCAGTGCTCATGGTGTGGTGATATTATTTGTTGCATATATACTGGTAGTATTGGCAATATTGGTGGGTTTGCTTAGTAACAGTATGGCAGTAACGTGTACAGTATGGTGATAATATTTGCTTACTGGTGTTATTAACTATGACTGTATTATCATGCACAGAAAGTTCTAGATAGATAGATAGATAGATAGATAGATAGATAGGAGATAGATAGATAGATAGATAGATAGATAGATAGATAGTAGGAAATGGCTATCTATCTCCTATCTACCAGCTTACCATGTAGCTTTGATTACACATGAGATCACAACCAGCAGACACATTTTAATAATTAAAACCTTACTACTTTTACCGCCATTATATAGTGTGCAGACATAGTCAGGATAAAAGGGATTAAAAAAAAAATATAGTAACTTTTGTCCAAAAACAGCACCACCCTGTCTTCAGGTTATGTGAGGTATTAAAACTCGGCTCCATTCACTTCAATGGAACTGAGCTGTAATACACATAAATATGTCGCATCAAATCCACAGCAGATCATGTTATAGCATTATTTTTAGGTGCTGATGGTGGGGTTCACATGTTTAAAGGGAACCAATCAGCCCGTTTGAGCTGATATGGTTCCCTTGAGCATTGTATAAAGCACCTGGAGCGGTCCCTGCACGTACCGGCCGCGGGCGCAGCAGGTGCTTTATAACGGAGAAAATGACTTTTATTCCCCGGCTCGTGACTAGATACAAGCGGGGAAGTAGTCATGGTGGGCGGCTCCCCGCTCGTATCTAGTCACTGCGCTCTGCCTGTCAGCGCTCTTAGAGGGGATGATTGACAGGCAGAGAGGCCCGTTACTGGCAGAGCTGACAGGCAGAGCGCAGTGAATACGATACAAGTGGGGAGCCGACCACCATGACTACTTCCCCGCTTGTATCTAGTCACGAGCCAGGGAATAAAAGTCATTTTCTCCGTTGGCTGATTGGTTCCCTTTAAGGGAGTAGTGGGGGACATGGCTAAATGAAGCAGAATTAATATACCATGATATGGTGTGTGGGCGGCTGGGGTTTGATTGCCAGGGCTGATTTTAAGTCCCAGTCCAGCCCTGGTCACACCTATTACATGCGGCAACAGCAGCAGATCGCTGCCATCGTTGTTATTCTTTCAACATGTTGAAAGATGTTGAAAGACAACGATCAACCGACATCGTTTTTGTGGACTGTTGCCTATTATTACATGAAACGATTATCAGCCATAATAGCGGATAGTTGGCTAAGTACATCCAATAATCACTTTTTAAATTGATCAATAGAGATGAGCGCAACTTGAGCATGCTCGAGTCTGATCATTCGGCATTGAATACTGGTGGCTGAAGAAGTTGGATGCAGCCCTAGGGAGTCAGCGTAGATACAGCCTATGGCCTATAGCTGTATCTATGTTTTCCAGGACTCCATGTTTTTTTAGCACTGGACAAACCCTTTAAATGGGTTATTCAGTGTTAGAAAAACATGGCTACTTTCTTCCAGAGACAGCACCACTCTTGTCTCCAGTTTGGTTGGTTTTCAATTAAGCTTCATTCACCTCAATAGAACTAAAGGCTAATGCAAAAACCCGTCAGTGCACGGATGGTGTCCTGCGTAATAGACCTTGGAGCTCCAAGCATTATGATGTCAGGAGCTCTGATACTGTTTGAAAATTCACGTTTGTGTACTAACACACCCCACAATTAATCATGATGCTGGAAGCTTCAAGGTCCACTCTGCAGGACACCATCCCTGCACAGGCGGGTTTTTGCAGACATGTGCACTAGCCCTTAGTTGCAAAACACCACCCAAACTGGAGACAAGTGGTACTGGATAACTCCTTTAATATGCCTCCTAAAACCTTAGGTGGGGATTACAAAAATGTATAAAAATAAATTGATCCAATGGTTAGAACTCAAACCCCACCTTTCCCATTTTTAAAATAAAAACGGTAAAAAACAAACAAACATACGTGATATCGCTGACCATGGAAATGTCTGCACTGTTAAAATAAAATGTGATCAAAACAATGCAGTGAATTGCATAAACATAAAAACTAAAAAAAAAAAAAAAAAAAAAAAAAATGGCAGAATTGTGATTTTTTTGGTCTCATAATCTTGTCCAGAGTGTATACACATAGGGGGACATTTATTAAGTACGGCGTTTTTTACGCTGGGCGTAAAAATGTCCCCGCAGCTCCGGAGCTCAGGGGGTTTATGTAGAGGCGCATTGCCTCTACATAAATCCCGATTTTACGGAGCCAGTCCGTGCGAAAATCTCGGAGCTGGCGTAGGTTTCAGTATCCTTTTTGTTGCGAAAAATTATAAATGCAGCGGACCCAGAGTCTGCAACCCCCCCCCATCCCGCCCCCTCCACAACCCCACCCCGCCGCACTGGCGAAGGTGGCGTAAAATGGCCAGATGCAAATATTTTATTTGTAATACGTCCATTTGCAAATAAATTAATTCGCATCTGGCCGTTTTACGCCAAGAAATACAACTTTTTTGCTTGATAACTTTCCCCCATAGTATACACTCCGGCCAGCATCGCTAGAAGCCATGCAAAAAACTGACATGTGAGAGAATCTGTCAGTTCACACAATGAAGTGTGCGGCTCCGGCCGCACACACTCCATTGTGTGCAGCAGGAAATTCGGATGCGGGCGCACATTGGAATCATTAGTAGTGAAGATGATCCAGCCAGTACTGCAGTAATTGCTTTTTTTTCCTGTATTTTAGAAAAGTACAACTTAAAGAAGTCGGGCGAAATTTTTTATTTAAGTTTTGTATTTCCCCCCAAAAGTTATACAAATCCCCAATATACACTTATTACAGGAAATGCTTATAAAGTGCTTTTTTTCCCTGCACTTACTACTACATCAAGGCTTCACTTCCTGGATAACATGGTGATGTCACTTCCTGGATAAAATGGTGATGTCACTATCCGACTCCCAGAGCTGTGCGGGCTGTGGCTGCTGGAGAGGATGATAGCAGAGGGACACTGAGGGACACAGGGCACTGGAGGGACACTGAGGGACACAGGGCACTGGAGGGACACTGAGGGACACTCTGCCATCATCCTTTCCAGCGGCCACAGTCCACACAGCTCTGGGAGTCGGGTAGTGACATCACCATGTTATCTAGGAAGTGACATCACCATATTATCCAGGAAGTGACATCACCATTTTATCCAGGAAGTGAAGCCTTGATGCAGTAGTAAGTGCAAGGAAAAAAACTCTTTATAAGCATTTCCCGTAATAAGTGTATATTGGTGATTTGTATAACTTTTGGGGGGCAATACAATACTTAAATAAAATTTTTTCGCTGGACTTCTCCTTTAACAAATACAACAAATAACATAAAAAAATACACTGATATATATATATATATATATATATATATGTGATATATATATATATATATATATATATATATATATATGTACCAAAATGTGGCATAAATAATAAGTAAAGCACTACATAAAGTCTTACAAAAAAAAAAAAATCATTATTGAAATTTTTTTTTGAAAGAAAATAAAAAAGTTTTTGTCCTTGAGTACAAAAATAACTGATCTTTATAGGGTTAAGGGAGAAAATGCAGTGTTTCTTGTGTTTTTTAATACATTTAGGCTGGGTTCACACACTGTATACTTCAGGCAGTATTTGGTCCTCAAGTCAGGTCCTCATAGCAACCAAAACCAGGAGTGGATTGAAAACACAGAAAGGATCTGTTCATACAATGTTGAAATTGAGTGGATGGCCGTCATATAACGGTAAATAACTGCCATCATTTCAATATAACAGCCGTTGTTTTAAAATAACAGCAAAAATTTGCCATTAAATGACGGCCATCCACTCAATTACAACATTATGTGAACATAGCCTTTCTGTGTTTTCAATCCACTCCTGGTTTTGGTTGCTATACAGCCTCACAAATACAGCCTCAAATATACATAGTGTGAACCCAGCTAACACTGTATATGTTAGCAGTGGTATCCACCTTTTTTCCATTCACATATCAAAAACTCTCATCCCGCTCCATGTTCATATCACAGTCTATATGAATACTCATATTAAAATCTTTTCTATATAAAATCTCCTCCATAAAAGGAATAAACCATTGTCACAGAGAAGCAGAATATCCATAGCAACCATCCTGGTGCAAGAAGAAAGCGACAACTGTAATGCAGAATGGAATATAACTCTTACTTTTCACAGTGCCATAAGCTGTTTATTCCACACCATTCTCTTCTTAGATAACAAAATTGTTCCTACATTGAGATAATGTTCATTTCATAACATGGTAATTGTGTCAAGGGGGGAAAAAAAACCTTATAGCAACAAATGTAGAAAATTGTTTTGTGTGCGAAAACCTGGAATGATAGCAAATGTAATGAAAAATAACAATTTCAGGGATTGCTTTCAGCTTGGCGGAATTTGTTCTATCCGTTTTCCTATTTATAATAAATGAAAAGTTTGAAACTGTTTGGAAAAGGGGATGAGGATCCTAGGCCCCCGACACAAAAACTGTAACAGGGCCCTAACTGTGATGTTATTTTTAGTACTCGTGTACTCATAAGGGGCAAAGGAACTCTTGGGCACACTCAAGTTTCATGGCCGATCTCTTGGTTGATGTTAAGGGTTTTTACTGACAAATTCTATTACACAGCCCGATATTAAGAAGCAAGCGAGCGCCAACCTGTCAGGTCAGCGCCAGCTTGCTCCTCATTCCTCACTCACTGTCTATGCTATTACATGCACAGACAGCGGGCGGGAGGAGCTGGGTGGCCGCAGGGAGCAACAGGAGGATCTGCCCAGACAATCCTTAGATCGTCCCATGTAAAAGTGTCATCGATCAGCCGAGGAATGGGAAAACTCACTAAAGCGTGAAACTGAAAGGGTAACTATTCTAATCTAACCTGCTCATAGCCTCCTATGGCGCCAGGGATGCTGAGGAGGAAAGTATGTGTCTTACCTTCCTCCTCCGTGCCGGTCCTGTGCTGTGCCGGGGTAAATTCCGCTTCGGAGCACCCTTAGGAGCACTGCTGTGTTATCTGGTCTGCTTACTCCATTGCTTATCATCAGAAGGGGAGGGATGGATGACAAGGCAGTGCTCCTAATGGTGCTCCGAAGTGGAGTTTACCCCGAGTAACAGCACGGGACCAATGCCTAGAAGAAAGTTAAGACACACACCTTCCTCCTTATCGTCCCCGGCGCTATGGGGCTATCATCAGGTTAGATTTGTCTAACCTGCTGATAGTTCCCCTTAAAAAATACATAAAAAGGTACTCCTACACTAGTAAATGCAAATTATAGGCAGATTTTTGAAAAGTTTGAGAACTTTTGGTAGTAAAGTGAATGGTGGGACAACCTCTTTAAATGATAATCATTGCGAATGGCTAGAGCTTCTCCCGAAGGTAAAAACAAGTAAATCCTGCTCCTCCTAATTCAGCAAATGTTAAAATTTCAAACACATTTTTCAATTAATCTCCAGGACCGAAGAACTCACAAGCCAAAATAGTAAAATATGCCGCTAATAACAAGAGCTCAGAGCGCTCACTGGTCTGAAAGGAAATTTATTTTCAAATATATTTCTGGATCCTCATGAATGCACTCCAGCCATAAAAACGTAATCGCTTCTAAATTACAATCAAAAACGAAATATATATCAGCGCCTTAGTTCATCCTGTTGGTGCAGGCGGTGGCATCTGGAGTGAGAGGAACCTTTTATGGTTTTCTGTAAAGGTTTACAATTTCAACAATTTTTTATGGTAATACAGTAATAGAATTCTAATATGAGGGAACACGTACATGGGATAACTAGTTTACGTAATGAAAAGGCGGCTCCAAGAATATCACAGAAAAATATGATTTTACTTATAAATATTAGTAAAAGAATAAAAAAAATCCAGATGGTACCATATTGCTGGTACCGCCCACTAACCCCCCCACCCTCCGGTAAAAGTAACAAAGTAAAGGCCCTATTACATGAAGCGATAACGGCCCAATCGACAGATTTTCCCTCTGTGTAATAAAGACGATGACCGTCCGATCGGCTTATCGTTGCCTTTCAACATTTAAAAAAAATCATCGACTGCCGACCTGGCATCGCTCTGTGTTATAGCCATGCGCAGCCGGAGGCTCATAAATGTGTGAAAAAGTTTGTATAACGCTGTTGAATCTGTCAAATAATAAATATTATTATTATTATTATTATAAAAAAATAATAAACTTCATACATACCTATCCACGCTCCTCGGTGATCATCTAGCATCTGCCTGCTCCCCACAGCCGCCGCTGGAACTGTCTCTGGAGTGACAGGCCACTCAGCCAATCACTAATTGTGGTGCTGTCCCATCTCAGCCAGTGATTGGCTGAGCGGCCTGTCAGAGACGGGTGTAGCAGCTTCTGCGGTGGCTCCTGACAGCAGGAAGAAACTAGAAGGACACTGAGCAGCTTGGAGAGGTAAGTAAAATACTTTTACTATTTACAGCAAGGGTTGCACAGACATTGCTAACGATATATATATATATATACAGCCCTTTTGATCCTTGTAACAAGTAAAGGCCCTATTACACAGAGCCATAATCAGCCGAACGATTATTATTACTCGTGTAATAGAGACAACGATCAGCTGATGTTCTCCTGCGTTCTGCATGCTTCTTCCCCAATCCTGTGTGCTGCAGCTTCAGAGCAGCCTGTCTCAACTGACAGGCTGCTCAGCAGATCACTGGCTGCCGCGGTCCCGGTCAGTGATTGGCTAAGCGGCCAGTCAGCTCTAACGAGCCGCTCTGAAGCTGCAGTGCGGGGAGGAAGCATGCAGAACGCAGAAGAACACCGGGAATGTGCATAAGTAATGTAAAAACTGTATAAGCAAAGGCTGCACGAACATCACTAACGATGTCTGTACAGCCTTTGCTAAACAATTATCAGGCAATGTAATAGCCCTCGTAAACAATCACCAATCTTGCAGATCGGCACTCGTTTACGGTATTGATCGGGCCTTCTACGGCCCTTGTAATAGCACCCTTAGTCTCTGTAAGTGAGTGGCGATATAGCAAATTGTCATTTGCTTATCCAGAATTTCGGGACGTGTAATAATAAAGATGCTGGTTGAATTTTTTGTCATCTGCCGCCATGTCCTCACTGCCATTCCTACTTTCATTACTAATGCTGCCAGATCATAGGATGAGGACATAAAGGAAATGGGACCACAGCATCACTGGCAGTGAAGCCTCTTGCTTTTCTATGGGGGTTATGTATGGTGGATTGTAAATCCATCAAAAGCAATCTAGTCTCAATAAGCAGGTGGTCTTCTCAAAGTGGTCGTCTTTTCGGAAGGCAGAATGAACAGATGTAGGGTGATTCTATATCTATGTATCAGGTAATAAAAATGATCCACTCCCTGTAAAGATATATAGTGAAATCAGAAAGGTGTGAGATTACTTACCGACTGGCATACTATAGGGTAACCTGTTCGATTGATTCCTCCAGCAAACACAGCAAAAGTGAGCGCAGTGTGAAAACAGAAATTAAGTAGCATATGCCATCCCTTTCTGCTGATTCGGATAGTGCTGCAGATAAAAACAGAGACAGATTAAGTGTGGGCACATTATATAAAGACAGACTTAATTATAAAAATAGTTTACACTTTGTTTGGATATAGAAGGATGACAAGCTGTGCTCATACTGCAAGACACAAGGAGAGGTTTAACCTCATTCCCTTAATATATATACAGCAATTCTACTTTACACTGTTCACATATGCAATGTCAAGCAGAAAGCAGAGAGTGCTTTTCAATTTATCCTTTATATGCAAGTAGGAAACACGTTATATAGTGGCATAGAGATGCTGTTACCATACAGAACATCCCATGTACTGGGGCAGAAGAGGTGGACCATTCGTCAGTGTAGATGAAAAGAAAAAATCAATCGGTAAGTATCCTCATTAGTAACTTGTTTCGGATCTGGAAGCGACCCTGCGTCAGGTAAGTGCAACCTCCCATGTACTGGCACAAGGCATCCACAGAGCATCCCATGTATTCACTTAGGTAGGGCATCCCACATAGAGCATCCTACGTACTGGCAAAAGGCATCCCACATAGAGCAACCTAAATACTGGCAAAAGGCATCCCATATAGAGCATCCTAAGTACTGGCAAAAGGCATCCCACATAGAGCATCCTACGTACTGGCACAAGGCATCCCACATAGAGCATCCTACGTACTGGCAAAAGGCATCCCACATAGAGCATCCTAAGTACTGGCAAAAGGCATCCCACATAGAGCATCCTAAGTACTGGCAAAAGGCATCCCACATAGAGCATCCTAAGTACTGGCACAAGGCATCCCATATAGAGCATCCCATGTACTCACTTAGGTAGGGAATCCCACATAGAGCATCCCATGTACTCACTTAGGTAGGGCATCCCACATAGAGCATCCTATGTACTGGCACAGGGTGTCCCTCATAGAGCATCCTAAGTACTGGCACAGGGTGTCCCACATAGAGCATCCCATGTACTCACTCAGGGCATCCCACATAGAGCATCCTATGTACTGGCCACAAGGCATCCCACATAGAGCATCCTACGTACTGGCAAAAGGCATCCCACATAGAGCATCCCATGTACTCACTTAGGTAGGGCATCCCACATAGAGCATCCCATGTACTCACTTAGGTAGGGCATCCCACATAGAGCATCCCAAGTACTGGCACAAGGCATCCCACATAGAGCATCCTAAGTACTGGCACAAGGCATCCCACATAGAGCATCCTAAGTACTGGCAAAGGGCATCCCATATAGAGCATCCCATGTACTCACTTAGGTAGGGCATCCCACATAGAGCATCCTACGTACTGGCACAGGATGTCCCTCATAGAGCATCCTATGTACTAGCACAGGGTGTCCCTCATAGAGCATCCTAAGTACTGGCACAGGGTGTCCCACATAGAGCATCCCATGTACTCACTCAGGGCATCCCACATAGAGCATCCTATGTACTGGCCACAGGGCATCCCACATAGAACATCCTATGTACTGCCACAGGGTGTCCCACAAAGAGCATCCTAAGTACTGGCACAGAACATCATACATAGAGCATCCTATGCACTGGCACAGAACATCAAACATAGAGCATCCTATATACTGGCACATGGTTTCCCTCATAGAGCATCCTATATACTAGCACATGGTTTCCCTCATAGAGCATCCTATATACTGGCACAGAACATCAAACATAGAGCATCCTAGGTACTGGCGCAGGCATTACTTGTACTAATCCTGAATTACAGTCTGTATTAAAGTCAAGATCTGCATTAAAAAATATGATGGTTGTCATTACAGAAAGTACAAAAATGTATCTATTTTTTGTATTTTTCTACACTATCTATCTATCTATCTATCTATCTATCTATCTCCTATCTATCTATCTATCTATCTATCTATCTATCTCCTATCTTCTATCTATCTATCTCCTATCTATCTATCTATCTATCTATCTATCTATCTATCTATCTATCTATCTATCTATCTCCAACATCTTAAGGATATGCCATATATTGAAGAATGGAATACTCCTTTAAGTCATTCTCTATATGTTACATAATAATGTACATATGAAGAGAATAGATTGGAATGGAGTTTATGCAATATCTAAAAAAAAACTTTGACTATCATGCCTCTTTGATGGTGCTGGTCTTCCCATTTGGGGCATAGACACCTTTGGGGCCTTCAGGCTCCAGGATACCGGTGCAAGTGTTAGTTCCCTGAGAGCCCTATTAGACGGAGTGGACACACATAGGATGAATGACAGAAATAAAGGGCCCCATGAACGATCCAGCTCTGCCCATCTGATACTGGGTAGTATATAAAGCGATGTAATGGCCACATATTCGGCAGGGGGCAGACTATGTAATACAGCCCTTTTACACCCATCTATGTATTAGATCACAACACACATATAGAGCCACCAAATAGCCTTAAAATCAGATCTGTCCATAGTCTAGAAAATGTATGAAATTTGTTATAATGTTGCCCAATGCGGGGTAGTTGATGTCTGGCAGACAGCTTGACATAAGGATAAACAATCCAGTAAACTTTAATTTGTGTAACCTTTAAAGGCCAAATCCCATTCTCATCTTAGGCGAGCAGTTTCTCGATTTTTCATTTAATTTAAACATTTTTGTGCAAAATAGCTGGGTGATTATTATTATTATTTTCCATTTCTCACTTCTCTCTCGTTTTTATCATATGAGCTTTCGTTGGTGATTTAAGGATTTTAAATTGGGGGATTTATGTAGCAGTATTGTGAGCAATACACATATGATAATGAGATTTCTAAACCACTCCTCCAAGGGTCAACACTTTCTGCTATAGTCTGCATAAAAAAAATCTACTCACTGGTAAGAGATAGGAATAAAGTGAACTACGGTAAATGTTACCATTATAATGTAAAGATCTGATCAGCCATAACACGGTGAAGTGAATTGCATTGATCGTCTCTTGGCACTCGGCAAATAGCTATGGGGAGTTAATATGTGAGAAGCAGAAAAAATGGGCAACCTTGACAAAGGCAAAATTGTGATCGCTAGATGTCTTGATGAGAACATTCCCATACTGGCAGGTCTTGAGGTATGTTCTCAGTATACAGGCAGTTTCGATTAGGCAGTTTCACCGAACTTTAATATAAATTTCGGGTTTGTGCTGAACCGAACTTTAACGAACCACATTAAAACAGCTATATGCCTGTAGGCGTTCAGCTGTTTTATGGCAGCTTGTAAAAGCCGCCCATTTTACTTACCTTTCCTTGCTCCCCCAAAGTCTGTCTTTTCCTGTCGGTGACAGTCTGCTGAGCCAATCACTGGCCGCGGGTGCTGTCTGTCCCTAGAGTGACAGCCAGCTTCGCCAATCACTGGCTAACTTGGATGGGACAGCATCGCAGCCAGTGATTGGCTGAGTGGGCTGTCACTCTTGTCTCTAGAGTGAAAGTCCACTCAGCCAATCACTGGCCGTGGGTGCTGTCCATTCCAGTCAGCCAGTGGTTGGCTGAACAGTTTGTCACTCTTGTCCCTAGAGTGACAGCCAGCTCAACCAATCACTGGCTGACTTAGACGGAACAGCACAGCAGCCAGTGATTGGCTGAGTAGGCTGTCACTCTAGAGACAAGAGTGACAGCCTGCTTAGCCAATCACTGGTCATGGCATTGACAGGCTAAAGACAGAGGAGGATACTGGTGGAGTATGGACAGGTGAGAAAACCCTTTGTGTTGCTGAACCTGTGCCAAACTTTGCAAAAAGTAAAATTCGATAGCGAGCTGAATTTTTTGCAAAGTTCGAAATAAACCTGGGTTCGGCAAGTTCGGTTCTCTCATTTCTGGTTATTACTAGAGACGAGCGAACCTCAAGCATGTTCGAGTCCATCTGAACCCGAGTGTTTGGCATTTGATTAGCGGTGACTGCTGAAGTTGGATAAAGCCCTAAGGCTATGTGGAAAACATGGATATAGTCATTGGCTGTATCCATGTTTTCCAGTCAACCTTAGAGCTTTATCCAACTTCAGCAGCCCCAGCTAATCAAATGCCGAACGCTTGGGTTCGAATGAACTTGAGCGCGCTCGAGGTTCGCTCATCTCTAGTTATTACATATCATGAAGGACAAGGAGTAAACTAGCAACAAGGCCAAGTGCACCAAAGGCTTGCTGATGATCATGGGGAGCAATAGATAGACTTTCTGGTCTGATCAAAAGAATTTTCTTTCGAATCAGACAAGATTACATCGGTTAGACAGCTCTGAGTGTGTGTCAAGTACTTGGGCAGGAGATGGCACCAGTATAGGTAGACGACAAGCTAGCAGCAGCAGTGCAGTGATCTGCTAGAAAACTTTGGATTATGGCATCCATGTGTATGGTACTATGACACTTACCACCTATCCAAACCTTTTTGAAAACCAATCAATTATACTCTTTCATAGCAGAAGTATTCCCTAAGGGCGGTGCTCTCTTTTCTCAGGATTATGTCTCAGCTACACTGCAAAAGTTATTCAGGGATGGTTCAAAGAAAAAAAAGATTTCCACGTATTGACTTGGCCTCTATAGTCCTTTAATATGACCCATCATCTGTGAAGTGTGTATGAAAGACAAGTCTGATTCACCAAGGCTGAACCTTACAACATACAGGACTTAAGACTAGGGATTAGCACCAATGTCCGTATAGTTGGGCTGCCTGAGGGGGAGGAGGGGCAATCCCCGGTGTTTTTTTGTCAAAAATGGCTTCTTGACTTATTCGGGGCAGATTCCTTCTTATTCCGGGGCACTTCTTCTCCTCCTCTGCAGAGGTGGATAGGTGGATAGAGGCAGAGGGCATAGAGTGTTAGGTTGCCGGGTAGCACTGGTCCGGATTTAATGATTTAATTTTATTATGGTTGAATTGATGTATTGGAGGGGGGCATTGGGGGGGAGGGGGGGGAGGGATGGGCTGGTATAGGTGTAGGATGAGTTGCTGCTACTGTTGGCAACACTGGGGGGGTTTTTGGGGGGGGGGGACCTGGATAGAAGGGTTTCTTTTTTTTTGTGTTTAGATGGCTCCGGTTAGAATTTTGACCTGGAACGTCAGGGGAATGGCCGACAGGGTGAAGAAATATGCAATTTTGGGAGTAGTCACAAGGCATTTACCGGCAATAGTTGCCCTGATAGAGACACACTTATCTAAGGACGCGGAGGTTATTTGTAAAAGATGGGCTAAATATGAATTTCACTCCACCCTGTCGTCCTTCTCCTCTGGCGTCTCAGTCTATGTGCATAAAATGATTGATTTTGACTTGATTTGCAAGAAAATTGATTCTGAGGGTCGTTACATTTTTCTTTATGGTAAGCTAAATGGGGTGGCGGTGATTTTGTCATTTATTTATATTGCTCCTCCGTTCAAAACGGCGGTATTGGAAGCTTTGGTTGGGTTTGCGAATAGTAAGGAATATGTTGCCCTCTACTCAATGGGGGATTACAATTGTGTATGGGACTCTCAGAGGGACCGTAGAGGGCGGTCCGTCGGCTGTGGCCTTGGCCCTACCCCTCTCAGGAGATTTTGCTCTGAGGTGAGTTGGGTCGACGCATGGCGTAGGCTGTACCCTGTTGTTACGGGCTTTACCTGCTTTAGTGCCTCCCACCAAGCGGCCTCCAGGATAGATTTGGTTATTTGTGAAGAGAACTCTGTACCCTACATAAAGAAAATTAAGTTGGAACCTAGGTCAGTGTCGGATCATTCTCCGATTTTGTTGGAGGTTGATTTAAGCCTCAAATCAAGGGTTTGTAGCCCATTTCGGTTAAATCCACACTGGCTTAGTGTCCTAAATAAGAATGAGGAGTTCTGTAAGGAAATATCCTGGTTTTGGTCAGCTAATAAATCTACTACCCCGGTTATAATTGTTTGGGATGCTATGAAAGCATATATGAGGGGTATTTTCTTTAGGGATATTTTGGTCAAAAAAAGGGACTTTAGGAAAAAGGAGCAGGTTGTGCTGGATGACGTAAAGGCTAAAAAATTATTGTATGAACAAAGAGACTCGCAGGAGTCCTGGCTTGCTCTACAAACTGCTCAAAAGAACTATGAGACTCTCTTAAGGGAAAAAGCTCAGCAGAAAAATTTTTTTCAGGGTCAGAGTAATTTTATCGCAGGGGGTAAACCCAATAAGATCCTTGCAAATATTCTTAAGGGTAATTTAGAGAAGACTCCAATTCGTGCATTGAAAACGCAGGGAGGGGCAATGGTAGATACCGAATTGGAGATTGAGGAAGAAATTGTCTCCTATTTCTCCAAACTTTACCACTCTGAGGCCCCCTCTAATATAGAGGAACAAACATTATTTCTGAGCAAGCTGGAATTACCAGTATTAACTCAGGAGCAGAAAGAGTCTCTGTGTGGAGATATTACCCTGGTGGAACTTGGTGAGGCGCTTGGCTCTTTCGTAGGTAATTCCTCCCCCGGCTCTGACGGGCTGCCTTTACAATTCTACAGGGATTTCTCTGGTGTCGTCTTGCCCATTCTTCTGGACGTTTTTAATGAATCCTTGAATGGAGGGAGGCTACCACAATCAATGAGGGAAGCCCATATAGTGTTAATTAAAAAGAAGGGAGGGGATCCTGCTGAGATATCGTCTTATCGCCCCATATCTCTCCTTAATACGGATGTTAAGTTATTAGCTAAAATTCTGGCTCGGAGGTTGAACTCCGTTATTACCAAAATTATTGGGGAGGAACAGGGAGGCTTTATGCCGAATAAAACGGTTCATGATAACATCTTAAAGGTATTCGCCGCCATTCAGTCGGACTGTTCTGGGCCCCGCTCCATCCTGTCACTCGACGCGACCAAAGCGTTTGACAGGGTGGAGTGGTGGTTTTTGTAGCCAGTTCTTGAAAAAAATGGGTGTTAGTGGTTCTTTTTTAGATTGGGTTAAGTTGTTGTGTTCGGACCCTACGGCTAGGCTGATTATTAATGGCTCCCTTTCCCGTTCTTTTGTTTTGTCTAGGGGAACTCGTCAAGGATGTCCTCTCTCCCCCTTATTATTTGCAATTTATATGGAGCCTCTGGCAGAGTGGGTAAGGCGGCACGCGGCATTCCAGGGCTTTGGCCTTTATGGGGAGTCGAATAAAATCCTGCTATATGCAGATGATGTTCTGCTGTTTATGAGGGAGCCGGTGAGGGTCCTTCCGGGTTTGGTCTCCGCACTAGAGAAGTACGGACGTTTTTCAGGTTTGGAGATAAACTGGGGGAAGTCTTGTCTGTTTCCATTAGATGAAGAAATAGAGGTTCCCTTAGGGAAAGTTAGGATCCTGAGAAAATCCGACTCATTAGAGTACCTAGGGGTGTTGATCACTAGTGATCCAGGGAAATACGCTCCAGCCAACCTGGCTCCCTTTGAGCGAAATTTAGAGGGATGAGCACCGAACCCAACTTTGAGAAAGTTCATTACGAATCTGGTAAAAATAACAATGGTGACGCAAAATTGTACTTTTTTCACAGAATAGACCAGGATACAAGGGATCTGTTTTCCACCCTACTGGGTCCAAGGAACTTTGTGTCCTATGTCCCATGTTATCACTTACACCTTGGCAAATTTTTTTTCACTATTTTTCCACTTTTTTCATTGTAATAGAAACTGCAACTAACCGAAACTATACCCTATCACACTCCCACTATTGTAGCTGCAATTATTCAGCTGTTATAGCAAGGTTTGTTTTAGGTTCGGTTCGTACGAATTTGATCTTCACGAAAGTTTGAACCGAACTGAACTTTTCAAAAGTTCGCTCATCCCTACTTAAGACCATTTTACGTAGTTCAATTATTGGCCCAATGAGCATTTCAGGTGATTTTCTTCATAGAGAGTACAGAAAATTAGATATCCATGTCAGTGTTCGCATCAAAAGGAGATATCCTGCTTAAGGCCTCATGCACATCAACATGAAATGTATCACTTTTTACTTTATCAAAAATGATACATTTCCAAACCTATTCATTTCTATTGGCCATGGACACTTTTCAATATATTTTGTGAAAGGTATTGATGCAGTAGAAATGCGACAGAAAATATAGGTTTTTCCTTGTTTCTGTGCGGAATAGACTGCAATGGATGTAAAAGTAAAAAAGGATACAGTTGTGTATTTGAGGCCTGACATTGAATTTCTGCAAAAGGCCATATATTCAATTTGACCTAAGGTGCAATGGCCGAAGTCCTCTTTAATTTTTTTTACAAGACTAAAGGCCATGTTACACAAAGCTGTGTGTACTGTGAGGACAGACCTTGCACCTTTTTAGGACCATTGTTTTAGGACCCTAGCAACACCAATGGGTCTGGCACTGAACTAGTTAGAATACAGTTGTAACTAGGATGGGCTCATTGCACATAAAATTTAATGGGGGGTATAAAAATTAATAAACATATATTACAGAACCATTGGGGAAAGTGGGTCCCATTCTAAGCTTTGCAATGAGGCTGTATTGTGAATGTGCACATCACATCTTTCAGTGCACCTTCCCTAGGCAATAAGCTAAGCTTCATTGTCCTTGCCTTCTTGACAAATATTTCTCTGCTGCCACGGAAGCCAGATCTATTTGAAATTAATGGTGCACTATATTGCAGCACATCACATCACATTGTAAAGTGATACTATATCTCAATGAAATATAGTACTCCGCTGTATAGAATGGTCTAATGCTATGGAAAAAAAAAATCAAGATAATTTGTTTTTTTTGGGGCAATCAGGCAACATGCATATTCTAATGTAGTCAAATGTTAGAAGTCAGGCTGTCTGATTTTAAATCAGCGCAGAAAAAAACAAGCCGTTAATCAAACTGCAAATCACACTTTAATGGACGAACTACACGTAGCTACTTAAAAGACTCGCTTTTCGGGACAGATTGTGTTCATCATCATGTCTAGAGTTTTAATTTCTTTCTTGCAATTTGCATTCAGCCCAAACCCTCATTTGCCGGTTTACTTATTTTTCTCCCCTCTTTTCCTGTTCATCATAGTTCAGAAATGACTTTTAGGTAAATCTTCAGAAGTATTGTGCAGCACAGATGTTACAATGTGTGATCCCAGTCTCATTTCCATCAGTCGTGGATGGCATTAAACTGTCCGCCATTTGTTTCAGTCTTAACAGCTTCTCCATTATTAATCACAGAGACTCAAGAGTTCAGTCAATAATTCATAGAGTCATGATATTAAAGAACATTTCCACCCTATACACATTTTTACATCATTACAATTAACCTGAATTTCGAGACCAATTTCGACACATTGGAACAATCCTTTCAAGTATCCCTTGGCATAGACTTTCACTATATTCTATTTTCTCATCATGTGGAGGAAGGTGTCCTGGTCCTCTTTTAGGTATAAAAAATATGCTTTTAAATACTGGTTGACACTCCTTGCTCTAGTCTGGCCCTATAATCCACAACACCCCCTTCCTTGTTGCCATGGGGCAGTCCTAATGCAGCAAACACTGGATCCAGTTGGGTAAAGAGGACTCAATGACCAAGAAGCCCAACCTCGGTGATTGTGTCCATTAATGGTTTAAAGCATTTATTCCACCTAAAGGAGGATCAGCACACCTTTCTCAAAGGTACAGTATTTTTATGGAACGTACAGCAGGAACTGTAGGGTCCCTGTATTGTAGGTAGAGTCCCTGTATCATAGGTAGGGTACATGTATTGTAGGTAGGGTCCCTGTATAATAGGTAGGGTACATGTATTGTAGGTAGGGTGCCTGTATAATAGGTAGAGTACCTGTATTGTAGGTAGGATCCCTGTATCATAGGTAGGGTACATGTATTGTAGGTAGGGTCCCTGTATCATAGGTAGGGTGCGTGTATTGTAGATAGGGCCTTGGCATCATAAGTAGAGTACTTGTATTGTAGGAAGGGTGCCTGTATCATAGGTAGGGTGCGTGTATTGTAGATAGGGCCCTGGCATCATACAGTAAGTAGAGTACTTGTAGGAAGGGTGCCTGTATCATAGGTAGGGTGCGTGTACCGAGATAGGGCCTTGGCATCATAAGTAGAGTACTTGTATTGTAGGAAGGGTGCCTGTATCATAGGTAGGGTGCATGTATAGTAGATAGGGCCCTGGCATCATAAGTAGAGTACCTGTATTGGAGGTAGGGTCCCTGCATTGTAGATACTTAGGGTTTCATATTCAGATAAATACTGTAGCACCCAGGAGCTTCACGTTATGTCGGTAGGGAAGGGAAAAACTTCTTAGTTTCATTAAATAAATTGGTGCTGTAGACAGTTTCATGTATAAGAAATTGTTCAGGTCCCAACAACTATGCAGTGATTGAGTGCTGAAATCTATGGATGTGGCCCTTTTGGGATTGCACCCCAGATGCAATATACAGGTAACTTGTATTTTCCTTATTTTGGTGCTTAATGAGACTTGAGGAGGCATTTAGTCCATTGGTTATCAAAATTTTCCTTGGACATCTGCAGCCTTCCTGACATATGTATGTTTGAAACAACTGCTGACTTCATTGTATTATCCCCAACATTCTCTGCTTTCCAAAAGTAATTCAGGGAATTTTCTTAGTGAATAGAAACCTATCTGATAGTAAAAGGAACTCACTATCTCTTTCATGCTGCTTGAACCAAGAAACACTGGGGTGGTCTACAGTGGTTTCTCCCGGCCCTACTGATCTGGAGTAATTGATCTCTCCCTGTACTCAAACGTGGCAAGATCAATCAAATAGGTCTGGTGGAGTGGCGAGAAGCTTCTAGAGACCGCCCTGATGTTTTATGGTTCAAGCAACATGAAAGGGGTAACACTTTGATAATCCTAAGCAATGTTCTGAAGCCCAATAGAGAATCAATACAGTACTGGCCATGCTCACATACTATGCTCCATTCATTTGGAGGACACTTTTTCTTACTCTTCTTTTAATCTACCAAATGACTTTTGATATTGGGAGTACCCCTTTAACCCCTTAGTGCTACTGCTAGTTTGGGCTTTAATAACCAAGCTCAATTTTCCAAATCTGACCTGTCTCATTTTATACGGTTATAACTCTGTGATACATTAACAGATGCTAACGATTATAAGATTATTATAAGTTTTTTCGTGGCATATTGTACTTTGTATTAGTGGCAAAATTTGGTCACTATCTTATGTGAAAAACAACAAAATATCATAAAAAATTGGAACAATTCTCATTTATTTTTCCTTTTTTTTTTAAATATAAAATGGAAGCAATTCATCTTGTGGTAAAAAAAACATAATATATGTATTCTCTGGGTCACTACGGTTACGTTGATATCAAATTTGCATCGTTTTTTTAAAACCTATTGCCACTTTGGCACAATAGAAATTATCTTCCTGAAAAAAAAAAAAAAACACATTACAATATCCATAACGTTCTAATCTTTAGCATGATGGAGTTGGTTTTTGGCAATTTTTTCGCAGAAAGATGTGTCGTTTTTATTAATACCAAGTTTTACATATATATGACTTTTTGATCTCTTTTATAACCTATTTTCACACAACACAGCAATTCTGGTGCTGTTTGTTTTATTTATTTATTTATTTTTTTTACAGCGTGTCTTGCGAAACAATTATTGATATAGTTTTATAGATTGTGTCGTTACGGGTGTGGCAATACCAAATGTATAGGTTTTGTGTTTTCTAGCTGGTTTTATGTAACGGTTTATTATATATGGGGAGTATAATGCATTTTTATTATTGAAGAGGGCTGGGGGGAATTTTTTTTATGTGTTTCGTTGCAAACGTTTTTTTTTTTACTTTACATTAGTGTTCATTATTGTACACTAACCAGTGATCTTTTGATCCCTGATACACTGCACTACAGTGGTAGTACAGTGTATTGTATTTCCTATGTCAGCACGGAGCTGACAGGCAATCTACACAGCCATGTCTCTGGCACAGGGTCCAAGGTGAATTTCGAAAAACACTTTTTTCGCACTCAAACAAATTCATGGCCCTCCAGGAAAAATCCTTAAACTCAAATAATTATCATAGATTTAATAGCAGCATTCTATTGTAGAGTGGTGGAGTAGTTTCATGTATTTTATGTGGCTATAGAGTGTTCTGTAATTTTTTTTTATGATCCCATGCAGCATTAGGTAGATATATGCCTAGTTAATAGCACTGCATTTATTGGCTTTGCCAAACATCAATATATTCTGGAGGAGGACAGTAGGAAAATGAATATTTTCAATTTGGCAGAAAAAAATGTACCATGTACAAAATGCAAACTGAAGGGTTATTCGGTTAGGTAAAATATATGTTGACTCCTCCTCCCACTCCTGGAGACTAACAATTCATTTCATACATGTAATTACCTTTTCAGTCTCCCTCCCCCAGTTCTGAGCTGCTGCTTTCTGCTGAAAACATAGAAAACTGTATCGGAGCTGTTTAGTCCATCTCTGCTCTCAACCTCCTCCTCCCCCTGCGTTCTGAGATGGCTCATGTAAGTAACATCTCTAGGTGGCTGATTATACACTGTGTGAAGCTGGGAGGGTAACAAACCCTTCCTGCTGTACAGAGAGAAGAAACAGTTCAGAAACATCCATCCAAGGAGCTGTTTACATGAGCCATCTCGGAAGGAAGGGTGGAGGAGGAGGGAACTGAATGAACAGCACAGATACGGTTTTCTGTGTCTTTAACAGAAAGCAGCAGACTCAGAACTGGAGGTAGGAGACTGAAAAGGTATTGACATGTATGAAAGGGGGATGATTCAACCCTTTTAAGCCTTCTACCTAATAAGGGAGATTTATCAACAGTTGTAAAATAAAAGTCTTGGACAATGTGGACACTTGGATAGATTTATCAAGAGTGGCGCCCCTTTTCACCGTCCAGATTTACTGCATCCAGAGCTCCTAACCAGGTGTAGATTTTTGCCTGGTTTGCGCTTATTTCTAACCATAAACCTTCATAAATCAGGTGCTAAAGGAGGTCATGCCTTTTCCCCCCTTATCCCCCCCCCATCTGCCTATCAAGCGAGCGGGTGATACGGCAGGCGTACGCTATGGAAAAGCGTAAAATCTGCCCCTTTTTGTGGTGTACACCAGGGGCACATAATGATAAATCCCCCCTTTGAACAATTTTTTGTTCGTGAGGTTCATTTGCTCTGGTTTTAGTTCCTCAAAGGATTTTCCCATCTCATAAAGAGGTATCTTTAAAATATGTTATCAATTTATGATGAATAGGATCCGACCTCTAAGATCCCCACTGATCATCGGCAGAAAGGCTTCCTAACGCCAACCCTCTGCCATATCACTATAACCCTTTCACTGTCTATACTGGCCACAGTGGCCCTTGGTTCCTTGCTGTAATGTGCAATGTTGTGCACATGTGGCCCTACTCATGTGAATGGGGCAGGCTCTAGTATCCTGCATAGCCAGGTGGACAGGGGCTTATGTACAGGGGCAACAGTGTTGATTCAATGCTGCATGCCATCTCAAGATCGCCATGGGTTCCAGAGGTCCCAGGGGTCAACTCCCATAAACTGATAGCATGTGCTAGCAATATATAATCACTTTATTTGATGGGAAAACCTCTTTTAAGGATGCAGCAGAATCATCCTAAAGAGAAGACTCCCCATAAGCTTGGGTTCACACTGCGTTTTTGCAATCTGCTTTTTTCATCCGTTTTTTGCAAAAAACGGATGAAAAAAACGGATGCATTGTGTGCATCCGTTTTGATCCATTTTTCCATTGACTTCCATTGTAAAAAAAAAACGTTTCAAAACAGATCCGTTTTTTTTTTTACCAGACACAAAAGTAGTGTCATCTACGTTTTTGTGTCCGTCAAAAGAAAAAAAAAAACGGATCCGTTTTGATCCGGGTTTTTTTTTACAATGGAAGTCAATGGAAAAACGGATGCACACAAATGCATCCATTTTTTTCATCCGTTTTTTGCAAAAAAACAGATTGCAAAAACGGATTGCAAAAATGCAGTGCGAACCCAGCCTAACTGTTAGTTCAAAAAGACACATGGTAACTTTCATATATCCAGCTGTGCTTCCAGGATGTAGATAAGTCATTTTATTCTCAAAGGCTTTTCTAAGCTCTTAAATGGCTGCAAGCTGTAATGCCTCTCTTCCCCCACCCTGCTTGATTGACAACTGGAAGCTGAGCCCCAAGCAGGGTCCGGGTCAGGTTTAGGAGGGGGGGAGGCTTTTGGGGGGGGGGGCATTGGGGGGAGCTCTGGAAAGCCTCTTTGACTCTTAATTTTACAGAATAAAATCATTTTTTTTATATTCTGGGAGCTCATATGGATATATGAAAGGTACCACGTGTCTCCTTTACCTAAGAGCTATCTAGCAGTGTCAAAGTTTGGAACGTGGATTACAGATGACAGATTCCCTTTAACTTACTAGACATTCTGCATGGAAAAGAGGCATGACCATGGAGAAATGGCTTCAGATGGAATTCTGTGCCCCAAAACCTGTAAGCCAGCCAATATGTGTTGTAAATTCAGACAACAGTATCTAAAGAAGTACCAGATTTATCATACAGCATGAGTCACTGCAATAGATCTGGTACATTCATAGACTGCTTGTTGCAAATTCACCCTGTCTAAGTATTAGATTAGATATTTATTCCCATCATAAACAGTTATGGCCTTTCCACAGGATATGCTATAAACAGCAGATAATAAAAAAACTGGCAGTTAATACTAAATCTGTAGTAGGGTCTCCACCTACCATATCATATTAAATTGATGTCTTATTATGTACACTATTACCACTGCATCCCTTATAACTACAACATCGACCATAATAGCTCCAAAGGTAGAGGTCTCTATACCTTCAAAAGGGGATTTAAAGGGGTTATCCAGGGTACGAAAAACATGGCCACTTTCTTCCAGAAACAGCATGACTCCAATTTGGGTGTAGGTTTTGCAACTCTGTTCTACTGAGGTAAATTGAACTTAATCAATTGCAAATCAGCAGCCAAACTGGAGCTAAGAGTGGTGTTTTTTTCTGGAAGAAAGTGTCCATGTTTTTCTCAGCTGAAAAAATGTTGTTGTTTTTTTTTTTTTTTGCATGGGAATTATGGATAGAATAGAACGCTACTTGTTTGCTTTGGTCCTATCACTTTAACGCTATGTTCACACAACGTATATTTTCGTAAAAGTACGGCCGTTGTTGCCAATTGCAACAACGACCATGATTAAGACGAAAATATATGTTACGGTGGCGTCTATGGAATCCCGGCCGAAGCGTTTGCACATAGTATACGCTACGGCCGGGATTTCTAGTGGCGGCGTAAAAAAACGACATGTCAGTTTCCTGCGTCTGCTATTCAGGCAGCATCTGTGATAAGATGGGGACAAATCCGTTACAGGCATTCCACGTCCATGTTCCGTGTCGAACACGGAATGTGTGAATGCAGCCTAAGGCTAGGTTCACACTCTGTATCTGTGCGGCTGTATTGCGGGCGGTAAATCATCGGCCGGATTTTTCCGGTTCATGCGTACGCTGGAAAGTATACGATATGCAGCTGCACAGTGCACACTATGTATGAATCTACGGCCCTATCGTAAATGGACCCGTAAAAAATGAACAAGACCATTGTTTGCGGCTGGAAATGCGGCCGTGGATTGACAGGCGGTCCGTACGGAGTATTTCAAAAGTAGCCGGAAATGATGCCGAATGCCGATGCCTCTAATAGTTAATATATTAAATTAATAAAACACATTTTCTTTGTAATAAAGTCCCTTTCGTTGTTCAATAATTTAATTCTAACGAATCCATCATTGTGCAATTAAATATACTGTTAAAATAAATATATATATAAATAAATGTATATTTATATATATATTTATTTTTTGACAGTATATTTAATTGCACAATGATGAATTCGTTTAAATTAAATTATTGAACAACGAAACTGATTTTATTTCAACGAAAATGTGTTTTATTAATTAAATATTAATTAGTACAGGAAGCTCCAGTAAGCCGTTAATTCATATTGCCGGCAATAGAGCTTTCTGTACTAATCATCACTTTACTTTAATTAAAACATCAAATGTTTCTTCTAATTATGTTAACACAATAGCATTATTAGAAGAAACATTTAGAATTATATGTGCGCTCAGTTGATTGGCTGATCGGCTGAGCGCACATATAAAGAGCCGGTCCGCAGTACAGTGACTTCATTGTGCTGCGGACCAGCGAAGAGACAACAATGGGGTGAGTATAGAGCTCTCCCCACCCCCTCCCCAGCACTGCACCCCTCCCAGCAAGGAAGGGGGGTCACTTAACCCCTTCCTTGCTGAGATGGGTGCAGTCTGACATCAGTCTGGCCCCCAAGGGGTTAAGGGGGATGCAATACATCCTCCCTTAACCCCTTGGGGGCCAGACTGTAAGCAGCGATCTGTAAAGATGCTGCATACTGTAAGGAGCACAACACCGCTCACAATGATGGGTGTTGTGCTCCTGTTTGTGTGTTTTTTGTGTGTTTCTCCCTTTTTGTTTTTCAGATATCGGTATCCTGTGGATTACGTCGGATTACGTGGACTACGTCGATGACCAGCGGTTGTTTGTTGTTTTTTTTTAAATAAAATGGTCAATGAGGGGTGTGGGGGTGTTTTTATTTATAGGCCCCAACATAGTAATGGATTCTGTCTATTAGACGGCTTCCACTACTAAGTCTATAAAGCAAAGAAATAAAGACAAGACACAAGTTAAAAATTTTTTTTTATTCAAATAAAAACACCCCCACACCCCTCATTGACCATTTTATAAAAAAAAAACAACAGACAACCGCTGGTCATCGTCGTAGTCCATGGAATCCGACGTAATCCACAGGATACCGTTATCTGAAAAACAAAAAGGGAGAAACACACAGACAGGAGCACAACACCCATCATTGTGAGCGGTGTTGTGCTCCTTACAGTATGCAGCATCTTTACAGATCGCTGCTTACAGTCTGGCCCCCAAGGGGTTAAGGGAGGATGTATTGCATCTCCCTTAACCCCTTGGGGGCCAGACTGATGTCAGACTGCACCAATCCCAGCAAGGAAGGGGTTAAGTGACCCCCCTTCCTTGCTGGGAGGGGTGCAGTGCTGGGGAGGGGCTGGGGAGAGCTCTATACTCACCCCCATGTGTCCTCTTCGCTGGTCCGCAGCACAATGAAGTTACTGTGCTGCGGACCCGCTAATTATATGTGCGCTCAGCCGATCAGCCAATCAGCTGAGCGCACATATAATTCTAAATGTTTCTTTTAATAATGCTATTGTGATAACATAATTAGAAGAAACATTTGATGTTTTAATTAAAGTAAAGTGATGATTAGTACAGAAAGCTCTATTGCCGGCAATATGAATTAACGGCTTACTGGAGCTTCTTGTACTAATTAATATTTAATTAATAAAACACATTTTCGTTGAAATAAAATCAGTTTCGTTGTTCAATAATTTAATTTAAACGAATCCATCATTGTGCAATTAAATATACTGTAAAAAAATAAATATATATATATAAATATACATTTATTTATATATATATTTATTTTAACAGTATATTTAATTGCAAAATGATGGAATCGTTTAAATTTAATTATTGAACAATGAAAGGGACTTTATTACAATGAAAATGTGTTTTATTAATTCAATTTATTAACCATGAGAGGCATCGGCATGGGCATACTGCAGAGGATCGCAAACCCCGGTAATAGCGATTCATGTAAACTGTTTCCCTGCTTTCCCAGATGCATCCAAAGGTGTTTGCATCACTTTCTTAAGATTTTATTTGTTTTTTTTTAGTTGAACCAGATTTCCAAGTAAATGACCGTATGTTTTCAGCCGCATGTCTATTTTTTCCCACGGCCGTAGTTTCAGCCGCACATTTACAGCCGCATAAAAAATACAGCCGCACACATACATAGTGTGAACATAGCCTAAGGGTATCTTTAGAATAAGGGCTGAATTCTCCAAAATGTCCTCTTGATGAGCTAGTAATTGATGATGAAGAGAATGATCACTGGATCTTTCGGTCAACCACTTTCATTGTTGTTGGCAGTATATCCCCATTGTTCTGCCAATAATCAACCAATGAACGATCATTTCTGGTTCGTCAGCAGGTCATTGGCCAAAATAATCCATTGGGTCAGTGTGGTTAATAATCGCCCAATGTAATACGCCCGGTTAGTCATATTTGTCACATACAAGAGTACATCTACGTTTTCCTCCGTATCCGGTATCTATATTCCCCTTTAGCCAAACAGAAGCTTTATACTTTAGGTAGTATCTGCATGAAGAGAACATGAATGGAATACAGAAGTAGGCACTGCGGTCAGAAAGGCTACACGTTCACCTGTTTATCTACTCATTTAATTAGGATCTATAAATGACTTCAAGGAAAAAAATTAAGAGTGGCCAACAAATAATGACGAGTGACTGATCAGCAGCTAAAGATACTGAGACTGTGGCATTAGAGGACGGGGGTTGCTAAGCAACAATGCACCGAGTGATAGAAATCACATCATTTCTATACCAACCCCTCCGCTGCAATATTAAAATAATGACTGCATAAGGACACCTCTCTCCACACATCATGGATAGGCATTGGTTACAGATCAACCGATGCATGCTCCTCGTGTAATCATTGCTGGATATAATGTATTTTAGTGGTATTTACTCAGTATAGCTAATTCAATGTACTGTATCGTACACTGTATTTTACATTCACAAGTCATAGCTTCGCTGTAGATGTTATATAGCTGATGTTGGTTTTCTAAAGGGTAAGCTAGGGGTAGGGGGTGCACAAAATTCGCCTTCCAACCGTTCCAAAACTGCAATTCCCATCATGCCTGGATAGCTCAAGAGTGTGCAGACATGATGGGAATCATAATTTTGCAACAGCTAGAGGGACCCTTTCTAATTTAGAAGGTCTTCCCCCCCCCGCCCCCCCCCCCCCCCCTTAAATTAATAGTAGCCAGGCTGGGCAAAAAGTACTCACTTGTCGCGACCCCTCAATATTGTCATTCTAACTGTTCCTTTATTTCTATTGTTCTGTATGGTTAAAAGGGTTTAATGTGACTTTCCTCGGCCACACTCACACTGTTTTATGTGTGAAGAAGCCAAGAAGAGACAAGCTCAATGGGAAGTCCGTTTCTAACCAATAGAACACACTTTGGTTTGCCTAAAAGATGCTGAATAAGCAGCTCTATCCAAGCACAACTGTTATTATTATTATTATTATTATTATTATTATTATTATTATTATTATTATTATTATTATCAGCTGCATGATCAAACCTGGCCTTATACAATTGGTCTCTTAAGTTATATGAACTACCTGTCAAAAAAAAGCGCCTTTGGCTATATTGGGCTTCTTATCAGGATTCTGGGCATACCTTTTTTGATCTTCATAGTGTTTTCCTGAGTGGCGATAAAAGCCATTTTTATATTATGTAAATGATGCTCAAAAGTCCAGGGGATGTTCCCCAGTAAGGTAAGAGCCCAGATAATTCCAGCTAATGTCCTTTTATCACTGCCTCTGTGCCGCTTTCGTCCACCAACTCCATTTGACTGACAGACACTTAAGAGGGAATGGGCTGGCTAAACCTTGCCAAGCTGGAGAACACCCCCTGAGCTTTTGAGCCTTATTCATGTATTAACAAAAAGGCTTATAGTTCAGCAGTGGAAAAATGGGTGGAAAATTAGAAAGGCATGCCCAGAATACCAATTACTAGCCCTATTTAGCCATGGACTTATTTTCACTCCATGATCCAGCAGGACCAATTTAAACCAAATTTTTCCAACACTTGTTTTCTCCAGTCTCATACTAGGTAAATATATAAGAGAATATCCCTCATAATATTGGTTACAAAAAGAAGAGAGAGTGTCTGGTAAGGAAAAAGAGAGAATTAAAAAAAAAGGGGGGGGGGCAGAGGTATATTTGTGGGGGAGACAGATGGCCATGTGTCTCAGGTGGTGGCTGTAAATGGGGAAGGGGGGATTGTCAACAAGCATTCACCCTTGACAATGGATACGGGGTGTGAAATGAACATCTGGCCTATGAGAAAGGCTAATCTACAACTCGCAACAGGGCATTCCGAAGTCTTAATGGGGATGTTATAGCATTTTGGGAGAAGTCATGTAACCTTTAATAATTTGTGACAATTTTTTTCAGCTCTGTTGTCTAATATGACCATCTACCCCTCATTTACAATGGAAATCTGTGAAATCTATGCCTCTTGGACTTTATTCTCAGCATATTTGCTTTTTGAGGCTGATTTATCTCCGCGCTCTGTCTGAAATTAATTAACTTCATTAATATCCAAGGAAAACCTCCATAAACTGATATTTTCTCTCGATATGAGCAGTCGATTAGAAGTTTATTAATGTGTTCGGTTTACTAACAGAATGTTATGTTACCAGAATTTCATCTGCATATTAACTGTAATTTAAGGTTTCTCTTTTTCTAGTTTATGTATGTTGCACATGTTGGCTCCCTTTTTTTCATGTGCCACTGTAACACTACATGAGGGGCTACAAGGTTTTGCTAGATGGCTTTCATGGAAAAGCCAGGATACAAGGTAAAATATAAAATATTGGCAAGGGCATTACAGGGTCTCTATCGGCTTGTCTTCTTCCCATTGAACATCTTGGTGCCATCTTGTTGATTTTAATTCCATAGCTGATCATGGTGTTTATGATTATCTGGAAAAACGAGTGTTGAATTCCCACTGTTATTCTTTAGTGAGTCTTTAGGACCATCTAATAAATTATTAGGCTTTGTTCACACAACTTTCGAAAAAGAGAACAGACGTCCATTATTGCCACGATTTAACTGACTGCAATGCAATGCATTGTAGTCAGTAGAATGACAGATGTCCAATGCACACAGTGTAAAAATGATGTTATCTGGACGGACGTCAAAATAATGATTATGCCAATTATTTTCGGACGTCTATTGCAAACAACGCACGCCTCTTACTGAATCTGGCTGGCCGTGCGCCTGACCCTGTGCCTGGCGTATCAAATCTATACCTGCTTGCAGAAAATGTAGATTTAAAAAATGAATTACACGAGAGTAGGCCACGCCTCCCCCGCCTTAAGCCCCATCCCCTCGCCCTCCCGTCGGGCAAGTGGGGGATGCAAGAAGGGGCGTATCTGCACCTTCTTCCTGGTGTACACCCCGGACGCAAGTTTGATAAATGTCCCCCATAGTCTCCTGTGGAGGTCACCAAGATGATGATTATTTTTTCTTCCTTAATGGTTGGATATACATAATCTCCCCACTTTGTTTGGGCCGATTCATTTCAATTTTTATACAGGTAAAGAAGGGAGAATTTGACATATGAGTCCATGGTGTCAACAGTTCAGGCTTGAGGAAGTTGTGTTAATGTTATCGAGTCCATCTTCTTGACATACATTAGGCCTAATAATACCAGCTAAGAATTGTTCAGTATTGTGTGAATGCCTTTAGATTGTTTTAATAAATGTGTTGAAATTACTACGCGGTGATCGTCAGTTCTCAAATGAGGTTGTGGATCATTGAACGGAAAGGAAAAGTATCATCGGCGTGATGCAGCTTCTTGAGTATGGATACAGGTATAGCCGGGCCTAAAGCTTTTCTGACTACACAAACCAGGCTATAGGATGGGAGTGTGGAGTCAATTCCCCACCTTTGTGTGAGTAATAAGAAGTTCCCCAGATTACCAGTTCAAATCATTGTAGCAGATAAGGATTGCTCTCCTAATTTTGCTTTGCTCTTGTGGATACTTATCGTGCCGGTTGACCGCTTGTTGACCTAGCTGGAGGGATTGGAGCGAACCCGGTCTGAGATTATCTTTGCCCATTGACGGGTGTGGAGAGGTAGGAATTTGGTCATTCGGTTGTTTGAAGTGTGTTCACACTATGGCGCTGGGTTCACACTACGTATATTTCAGTCAGTATTGTGGTCCTCATATTGCAACCAAAACCAGGAGTGGATTAAAAACACAGAAAGGATCTGTTCACACAATGTTGAAATTGAGTGGATGGCCGCCATTTAATGGCAAATATTTGCTGTTATTTTAAAACAACGGCTGTTGTATTGAAATAATGGCCGTTATTTACTGTTATATGGCGGCCATCCACTCAATTTCAACATTGTGTCAACAGATCCTTTCTGTGTTTTTAATCCACTCCTGGTTTTGGTTGCAATATGAGGACCACAATACTGACTGAAATATACGTAGTGTGAACCCAGCCTAAGACGTTACCGCTCCCAGAAAGTTTTTTTTTTTTTAAGATAAATTTGGTCAATGACAGAATGATGGTAATATGTAAAGTAATAATATCTGTTCCTTGTATACTGGTATTATTTAGTAGCTCCATGACTATTACTTAGAGGCATACCTACAGTATATATATACAGTAGTAAAGATGAATGAACGGCACTCACCGGAGATGTGGATTGCAGCTTTATTTCAGTGAAGCATAGCAGGGAGGGGGATATTACGCACATGCTTACTCCTGGAACAGTCTGTTTCAGGACTCCGCCCTTCTACGGCCAGGAAGTATGGAGTCCCAAAACAGACTGTTCCAGGAGTAAGTATGTCTGCAATATCCCCCTCCCTGCTATGCTTCACTGAAATGAAGATGCAATCCACATCTTCGGTGAGTGCCATTCAATCATCTTTACTACTGTATCCTGGATTCTCTGCCTTTCGTTCTGAGCCCCACTAGCAATGATAGTTACGGCCATGTTCACATGTAGTAAAACACCAGCCGTTCTGTGACCGAGCCGGATCACAGAACTGCTGGTGTTAATGATGTTCACTACTAATGAATTCGGATATGGGCGCACTCCTGTGCTTCTGCATTTAAATTCCCTGCTGCAAACAATGGACAATGCGGCCGGAGCCGCGCGCTTCATTGTGTGCACTGACAGGTTCTCTGCGGCTGCTATTCAATGAATAGCGGCCACAGAAAACTGACATGTCAGTTTTTTGCGCCGCCGCTAGTGATCCCGGCCAGAGTGTATAATATGTGTATGTATATAAGTACTATGTGTATACACACCACCCGGGATTCCCTCTACAGCACAGTGTAAGTTCAGTATTAATCACGGCCGTGTTGCAAATCTGCAACAATGGCCGTGATTAATACTTATATTACATTGTGTGAACATAGCCTACTATTGTATCCTACACAGTTTAAGACTGAGACTTTATATAGGGTCGGTGCCGGTGATCTGTATCTCTATATACCTATACCTATAAATATTATGTGTAATTACAAGGGAGAAGGTGGGATGCTCTATTTGTTTTATCTGCCTACGGCACCAACATCCTTGTCCCAGCTCAGGACAGCGGCACATCAATGGGTCCTGTGCCGCAGATTGGGAACCAATTGTTACAAAGGATGTTACTTAACGGGTATTCAGTGATTCACGACTATTATTTCTACACAGTAGATATAACCCTATCTGCAATTTAATATGTAATAATCATAGGACATAACTGGTAATATATTGTTCCTGTATTATTATTTTATAACAGTCAGTTGCGAGTTCTGTTGAGGATTATGAATTTTGTCTAATTTTTGTAGATAATTATTCCAATCTTCTGTTAGGTCGGCACAGGATAACCACAGGAATGGGGCACAATACTGTTTAGCGGTAAAATATTTATGCTGTTAAATTGTCAGCAACCATTATACCAACCCTAAGGATGACTTTCCTATGCCGCATCCTCCCTCCACAGTGCAGACATTCAGCGCTATCCCTGCATATTAAAATTCTGCTATTTAACAAGCAATTCAGGATAATAGTATGATTACACACATGAAGGTAAAGCATAAGAAGAGGCTTCCTACCTGTGATGCACAATGTAGGTGATGATAGATGCGAACAGGCACAACAACATAACAGCAGTGCATGCATAAACCACAGGGTGCAGGAACTCCCCTGGGTACTGAGGAAGAGACAGCACCGTCTTCAAATCCTAACAAGAAAAGCAAACAACATTATACTTCCAGCCTCATCTACACGGATCACACATTAAATAGCTTCTGTCAAGATTCTCGAATACAGCCCTTTATGAAGAACAACTCATCATTATCTGCATAGGTTTCAGTATATCGCAACTTAAGCATAATCAAAAGTCAAGTTTGAGTTGTTTTACATTCAATTGATGGTAAAAAGGGCAGTAATAGGTTATATACAGTACATAGAAATATAGCACTGCCTAGAACTGTAGATCCGTCACAGTAAAATACGATAAAAGGTTGCATCACGTGTACAGAAAATAAGACAAATGTTGGCTAAATGGAGTGTTGGATTTACCATGTGGGAAATACTGGATGGACATACAGTTTGAGGAGCCTGTAGGTACAGAAAGTCTCCACCCATCAAGTAGCCTGCACCTTAAAGGGAATCTGTCACCAAGACAATGCTATCTTATCTATCAGCATCATGTTATAGAGCAGAAAGAACTGAGCAGATTGATATATAACTTTGTGGGAAAAGATTCTGTATAATTTGTAGTTTGCTGATTGAAATCCCTGATCATTCTGTGATAAGGAGTCCAGTGGGCGGTGTCACTCAATGTACTGGACTCTTTAGCCTGGAAACATCAGAGATTTCAATGAATAAATTACAAGTTACACTGAATCTTTCTATATATATATATATATATATATATATATATATACTGTATATATATATATATATATATATATATATATATATATTTACAGTTCCTTCTGCTCAATAACCTGATGCCAATAGCTTAGGTAGCATTTTCATAGTGAAGGGTTTAACACAACTGAAGGCTAGTGTAAAACAATATAATAAGTCATACTCCCCTTACTGACCCCGCTCTGCAACCTTTCTAAATATTCCAACAGTCTCTATACTTCTTGGTTACTCTTGAAATTGACATGTGATCATTGCAGCCAGTCACTGGCCATAACAGGTCACCATTGTGACCAGGAAGCACAGAGGCTGGTGGGAAACCAGGGGGAGGTGAGTATTACTTTACTTTATTATTTTATACCATTCTCAGCTGTAAGACATGTGAGCACAATTGTAAGCTGTTGGTAAAAAGAAAAATGTAATTGGTTAGACAAGCCTTTTAAATGAAGGATAGATTTCATAAGTTTGCTTAATATTATTTCAGCCCCCTGGGTGTCCTCCTGTCCCTTCAAGGGCTAGTATGATTACCTGTTTAACATATAAACACACATTGTTTAGTGCATTCATATATAAACCTCCCGAATTGTCTGTACAAACACGCTTAGGCCATGTTCACATGGCGTAAGAGACAGGCCATTCCGTGACCCGGCCGGGTCACGGAACGGCCGGTTTCTGAAAAGATCATCCCGGCCGGTACTGCAGTACTGTCTGGATGATCTTTCCGGCCACAGTGTTCTGATGTGGGCACATCAGCGCGCGCCCACATCAGAACTCCTCATAGCACCCAATGAAGCAAGCGGCCGGAGCCACTCGCTTCATTGTGTGAACTGACAGGGTTTCCTACGGCCGCAATTCACTGAATTGCGGCCGCAAAAAAACCTGACATGTCAGTTCTTTGTGGCGCCGCTTGGGATCCCAGCCGGAGCGTATACTATGTGTATACGCTCCGGCTGGCATCCCATAAAAGAACATGCAAGGTGTTTTGGCGTGCTAAGTACCCGTACAAACCCGTACTTTTACGCTGTGTGAACATAGCCTTACAGTGTATAAAGGCAAATCCATCCTTGAGGATATAAGCAGTGCAGTCACTAATCAGATCATACATAACAACTGTATATAGATTATGGCTCCAGTGCATTGTTTGGAATTATTTAAAATATTAATTCCAGTTAATGGAATGTATGAGACCCTTCATCCAATGCTAATTTACTCCACCACCATCCTCACCCTGAAGGCAAGACATTTGTTTACTATTCCCTTACCCCTCATATTCCTTATAGAAAGGAAAGAACCCAATGAAGTTCCCTAGTACAATCTTCTATTATTCTCTATGAACTCAGGGATGACCTCTATAGCAAATACACCCTTGACCAATAATTAGAATACACCAGTAAGTATTTCATAACTAGAGATTTGAAAAACCTTAGTCCTCTTAGATCCAGATCAGGGATTTATTCCATTAGGGATGAAAAGGTAATGTTAGCCTGTTTAAAGGGAAACGATCAGCAGATTAGAAGTATCTAACCTGCTGATAAGTCCCTATAAAGCACAGGGTGCTGAGGATCAAGATACGTTTCTCACCTTCATCCTCAGCACCATTTTAGGAAATTAGCAGTTTATTTTTTATGCTAATAAGGAATTTTGGAGCAATGGAGGCGGGGCTACCAGGGGATTGGTGCACTGAAGGCTGTAGCCACACCCCTAGTGTACCACATTGACATGTTAAATAAACTTCTAATATCCCTAAAACAACACTAAGGATAAAGATAAGAAACTTACCTTCATCTTTAGCACCCTGTGCCCTATGGGATTTATTAGCAAGTTGAATTTTTGTATGGCAAAATTATGTGAATTGAAATATCTTATCCATCCATATGTAACCTATCTTGTCTTTTCTGGAATAATTAGCAAGTGCAACCCTGCCCTACAACATCGCTGCTCCTCTCTGGTAACATATAGGGGGACATTTATCAAGGAGTTTGTGCCTAATTTTTGGTGAATAATTGCATTTTTTACCCATTTTTGGTCTAAGTTCTCTTTATGAACCAGTATTTGACAGGTAAATATTTTTTGATGCAACTTTTTTTTTAATCTGCCCGTTTTAAGTATTCACCCAAAAGTTCGCATAATCCGGGATTAACACCCAATTTATCATTTGCGATTTTTTTAAACTGGCGTAAGCTTAGGTCTGGTCAGAACCTGGTGAATAAAACTGCACAATTATTTCATATTTCATATTTTTTATTTAGATGCATTTACTATGGTAGTGCTACATGTAAATGAATCAGTGACAAGATATTAGAACAAAATACACACCAATCCCCATTAGAATAGTTGCACTTATTAGACTCCTTAGTAAATGTCCCACATAGTTTCCAACTAGGCAGGAAGCTTCTTCACGAACATCCACTAAACCCTGATCCATATGTGGGACCACACAATGCCCTGACATTGAGCTGTTCAAAGAAGTCATATAGCCTCGAAAAAATATCAAACCATCCTGCCGAATACGACCATGAAACACGGCGTGACTTTTGCCTTACCAACACTGATTTATTGTAACAAGCTTTAGACGTGTAAAAGTAGGACAGAGCCGCCATGGCATGTATTTGATTATACTTTTCTGCGAGCTATTGAACCACAAGTCCAGGTTACTCTTCATCGTGATTCTTAGCTTCCAGCGTGCCGGCTCTTTGTACTTGGTGTTTACGCCGTTCTACTCTCTAATTGAATGAGGATGTTAATTGTCCATGTCTGTATGAAGTTCATTGAAGTGCATCATAATAGGGGTAATAAAAATTTGTTTGCAAATTCACTCACTTAGTATAATGCTGTGGCAACATTAATAAATAGGATGGTATCCACAGGAGAGACCAGTCAGTTCATTCATAGGGAAACACTTGCGTTATTGAGAAATTAATAAGTCGCTATTGGTATAATGAAAACTGCAGCACTAAAACTAATTACAGATGATGGCTTTATGAAATAGTCCTCAGACGGATAATACGGCTGGCTTACATTGTTGTGGAAAGTATACATTGACAATCACCTTATGGTTTCCAGTCAAACAATCATTATCTAGGTTAACATCATGTTTCGAGTCCAACATATAAACAGGACACATTCTGGAAATGGACAAAAAGACTACGTTCTCCCCAATAAAGTCACTGAGAGACTATGACTGTGGGATCAAACAATACAAGGCTTATTTGGAGTCTTTTACCATGAAGACACATCCAGTTAGTACAGAGGGACTGTATACATAAAGACATAGGAGGACAGGTATTTTGTTTTAATTTTAAAGTATACCTGTCGCTTTAAAAAGTGTTGAGAGGTCGTAAAGCATGGGTCTCCAAACTGCGGCCCTCCAGCTATTGCAATACTACATTTCCCATCATGCCTGGGCAGCCAAATCCAAAGATTTAGCTGTCCAAGCATGATGAGAATTGTGGTTTTGCAACAGCTGGAGGACCGCAGTTTGGATACCCAAGTCATAGAGGCCAGAATGAGCTCACTATCTTGGGTGCTTTCGGATTTCCTATATCGTGAAGGAGACTCAGCCTTTAATTAGGATTGTTGGTTAACTGGTGTGTGTCCTCTACTCTGCCTTCCCTAGTCAATGGTGTTCCATGGTGTTGTTGGACCTTTTAAAATTTTGGTATGTCTCTTCCACAAGTCAAAAGTTTTTTTGACAGTGTCCAGTGGCCATTATAATTATTATTTATATATTAACATTTCAATACATCTACCAATTATTCATAAAGTCAGATACTGTAAATAATAAAAAACAGTTTGGGCTGTTGGGTTGTGTTTGGGCACGGATACCGATGGAGATATGTGAGCTGTTCTTTATTGAGGTTGGGTGGGTAAGGAGGGATGGGACAAGAGAGAAAGCGTATATGTTGTACTTTGAAATTCTGGAAAGATTATTTCAAGTCAATTTGTTACTGTTTAATCTTCCATTACATTTCCTTATATACTGTTGAAACGAAGATCTAATATCGATATGTCCATATATGTTAAAAACACTTTTTTTTTACACTTTTACACAAATACACCAAATTTTTTACAAATTAATTTCTTTCTTTTTTTTAAAAAAATCACATTGTTAGCTGTGAAAGCCTAAGGGACTGTACAGTCGACATACAGTATTTTCACTCATAATTTGCAGGTAAGCAATAAAACCATAGCAACTGCTCAACAATGTGTTACCTTTTGTCTAAGCATTGCACAACATGTGAAGCATATGTGTGCTGTCATTACCATACTGAAGCACAGAAAACAATTCAGCTTCCATATGATATCTCTATAATCCTTTATATGAACATCTCCCGTAATAGATGAGAGGTCCTCAGGAGTGTTCAGGAGCTTTTCCTCTGGATGTCTCTGCGTATTCATGCATTACATGGACAGCATGATTTTCATGTGTATATTATAACATCCTTCATGGTGGTTCTACAGGGAAATTAAAGGGGTATTCCTCTCAAAATAAATTTTTAATATATTGCTGCCCTAGGGGAGAACAAAACAAACAGCCTCTTCTTACCTTTCTGCATCAGCTTCAGGTCCCAGCTGAACAATCCCACCTCCACTTTCTAGAAGGTCTTGTCCCGGCAGTGACAGCCAGCTCAGCCAATCACTGGCTGCAGAGCTGTCCCATCTCAGTCATTAATTGGCTGAACCAGCTGTGAATAGGCAGTTTGTTATGTTCTTCCCAAGGGCAGAAACATATTAAAAGTTTAGTTTGAGCGGAATACTCCTTAAGGGTAAATTCACACGGGTGGATCCGCCGGGAGTCTCACGCACGAAATCCGCAGCTAATCGGCAATACACGTATTAATAATAAGAAGAATAATATGTGTATTGCAGATTAGCTGCGAATTAGCTGCGGATTTTGTGCGTGAGACTCCAGGCGGATCTGCCTGTGTGAATTTACCCTAAAGGGTTTTTTTCCCACCTGCACATTCACAGGATGTCTGATAGATGCTGATCCCACCTTTGGGACCAGCACCTATCCGTAGGTTTCCCCATCCTGGTTGCATGTGCTGGAGATGGCCAGGAAGCTGAAAGCTGCTAAATGGAGTTCATGTAAGTTCCATAGAGGGTAATGGAAGTTGCAAAACTCTGTTTTTATAACTAGAGAGCAGGGTCTTAGCACTCTTATTGTTTGATTTGATACTTAATAACTAAACCATGTCCAACTTTGTCTGTACATGTGCCCTATAGATTGTGTAGCAGAATACATTGGTGCTATATAAGTAAAGAGTATTATAAGGTTGTCAGTGTAGGGCTAGGTGCACACAAGGTTTAATAGCGTCCGTTGCATGGCAACCCGTTCCTCCGTATCGGCAGCAGGCACGTTCGTTTTTCACAGTTGATTTGCGGGCACCGGTGGCTGCAAATCAATTAGCCATTCACTACAATGCAATGTGCGTCACCGCTGCACATTGCCTTGTGTGAACAGCTGATGTTTCCGGGCGCTGTTCAGTGAACAGCGTCCGGAAATAATTGACAGGCACATTATTCTAATGCCCGTTCTAAAGATCAGCCGTTAGAATAACAATGTGAGAACACAACGGGCGGCATTGCATTGACTTCAATGCAATGCTGCCCCTGCAGTAAAGAACGGACGCTGAGGCAATTGCAATCAGCGTCCGTTCTTTACTTAAAAAGAACGTTGTGTGAACATAGCCAAAGACTGACAGCCATAATACACTGAAATACAAGAGTATGGCAGTGTACAACAGAAAGCAAGTCTCAAAATGGGACTAAAACAACATAAAACATAAAAATTGTGTATACAAATAAATAAAAAATCTAAATAAAAAATTAAATACTAACTAGAAAAATATATAATATATAGATCAATACCAGACTAGGCGAGTTTTTTTTTCTTGTTTATCCCGCCTCCCAAAAACTGGTAAAATAAAAAGTAATCATTATGTCCTATGTACTTCAAAATGTAGCCCTGCAACAAACTGCTTCATAAACACTGCTACTGTATCTTGACAAAAAACTAGAAATATTATGGGTCTTAGACACATGCATTGACACAAAAACAATAGTATTCACACAAAAAGAGATTGCTGGGTACGGCACTACAGCTACTCCAAATAGGACTCATATGAAGAGTACGGCAAATGAAAGTTGGTGGCAACATGTGGTGGTGCTCTATGTGCATTCAGTTCAAAGATCATGTATATCGGAAGAGAGCATAGACATGGCACTCACCATTGGAAGTCTTCACCGTATCTTTATTGAATTCTTACAAAAATCTGTAAAAACAGGTATAACGAGAGGACGCCTCGCGTGTAGCAGCGACAGCTGTTTCCTGCCTATTCGGCACTTCTTCACGGATGCGCAACCATTAAAGGGAACCTGTTAGACAATGCTATCTATTCTATCGCAATCATGTTATAGAGCAGGAAGAACTGAGAAGATTGATATATATCTTTATGGCAAAAGATTCAGTATAACTTGTAACTTGATTGAAATCCCTGATCATTCTGTGATAAGGAGTCCAGTGGGCAGTGTCACTCAATGGACTGGACTCTTTAGCCTGGAAACAGCTGAGATTTCAATCAATAAATTACAGGTTATTTGGAATCTTTTCCCATAAAGATATATATCAATCTGCTCAGCTCCTTCTGCTTTATAACGTTATCCTGATAGCTTAAATAGCATTTTGATGGTGACAGGTTCCCTTTAAAAAAAGAAAAATTTACATTATGGGTTTGAATGCGGATTTGTAAAAAAATTTACGAAAAGCCCAAACTAGGTTGCATCTATAAAGTAGGTTTAAATAATGCATGTTATGTATAAGACTAGCAGTCCTCCTACTTTATTATGTTTTCTCACCATAAACATAAAAAGAGACTGATGGTCTGGTTGGTTCCTCTTCAGTGTTGAGGATAGTAATAAAAAAACATAACTTTATGTGTTCCTGTCTATAATAAAAATATAACTAGCGGAGACCATCATGGATTTATGTAGTAATGACAGATCTACTTTAAGTAGATGGACACCTTGGAACCTCAATGCCAGATTGCACAACAGCAGCGATAAAGCCTTCGGCAAAAGTCCATTCGAGTAGCATTCCTTTTAGACCTTACGCCCATCTATCACACAGATATAGTGAACTACTGGCAGCCTATTCAGTTCATCACAAACAGTCAAGTATAGCAATCTGGTTTATCAGATATAAGGCAGAATTTTTTTTTTTTGGAGAACACTAGATCAATATTAAAAGCTCCTGCGGTGACACAAGGGAGACGGAGCAGTTAGACAAAGCTTAATTAAAATAACTGCCAGGCCACAAGACTGATATCAACTGACAGGAACAGCTGGATGGAAAAGAGGGTTTTTTTTTAGATTCACTACATATTGTACTTGGCACCATTTCAGATGTTTTGTGTCCTTAACTAGAGTTTAGGATGTATTTAAAGAAGTACTCCACACTTTTTGGGAAATACGGTGCTGATTTATTAGAAATATTTTGGCAGTGTGACTTTATTTATCCCAGATTGGCTTGCATCAATGCCATTTAAATCCATTCTTTATGGTAGATGTGTCATGTGATCCCAATCTGACCTCAAGTTATTCTCCTGTGTGTAGGAAGTAAGTTTCTCTTGTATGGAGAACCTATTGTAAACTACAGGATTACAAAATCCTGTCTAGCCTCTTCCCAATAAACTCTTCCCTAGATTGATGCTGAGGTCGCCATTTTAATATTCAAAGGGCCAGGAGTGCAGTTATATAGAAAACAAGCCCATGCAATATTTAGATACAGAGTGAGGCTTTGTGCAGACGCTGTATAAGACCGCAGTATCCATGAGCGCCTGCATCAGAACTCCCCACTGCACACAATGGAGCATGCAGCCGGAGCCGCTTGCTCCATAGTGTGCATTGACAGGGTTTTCTGTGGCCACTATTCAATAAATAGTGGCCACAGAAAACTGATGTTAGTTGTTTGCAGCGCCGCTAGGGATCCCGGCCGGAGCGTATACTATGTGTATACACTCCGGCCGGGATTCCATAGGCGGCAACATAACGTATATATTTGTATTAATCATGTCCGTTGTTGCACTCGGTAACAACTCCCGTATATTTACGAAAATATAAGTTGTGTGAACATGGCCTTATAAAAGTTTCCATACTTAGGGTTCTATTACACGGGACGATTATTGCGTGGACTATCGTGATGTCATTCGTATTTAAAAGATAATTGTCCCGTGTAATTGCAGAAAAAAGATCCAAAAAATCGTTTGTGTGTCATTGATCGTTGATTTAGATCTGACCCTAAAATCATCGTTAATCTTTCGCTGTAATTCCGCATTCGTTCCCCAATTGTTCAGTGTAATTGCTCATCGTTCCTTCTCTTGCTGGAATCAGATGGAGTAAACGATCGTAGTAACAATGGTAGTAACGACTATCGTTCTGTGTAATATGGTGAAGGATTTCAGGTTAATGACAAACAAGCTTGTTTGCGATCATTTATCGTTAATCATTAAAAATCGCTTTGTCTAATAGGACCCTTACACTGCCTGTCTCTTCTATCTGCTGACTAGTATACTTCAATGAGATCGGCGTGTCTCCTGTGCCTCATGCCTGTAACAAGCAAGGGGCAGTAGTCAGCACTGTGGAGCAGAATCTCATGGGAATACACTGGGGCTCTCAGCGGAGAGCATAGACAATGTGAATCAAGGAAGTTTGGTAGTAGTAGTAGTAGTGTTAAGCAGACCGGTCACGCTGTTCGGGTTCAACAACATTTTCAGAGTCTGACCGCTTGGCATTTGATTATCAGCGGTTGCCTAAGTTGGATGCCACCATAGGCCATAGGCCATAGGCTGTATCCATGTTTTCCTGGCAACCCTAGAGCTGCATGCAACTTATGCAGCCACGGGGAAATTAAACGCAGAACATTTGGGTTTGGAGAACAAGTTGTCCTTTCAATACTATAAGTAAAGACCACAAGTTCTATCAAAAAAGGAAAAAAAATGAAGAGGGCACTCACCATTAAAAACTAATTCTTTATTCATTTTCTTCTTTAAAAACATCATAGCAGGACAAGCATGGACGAGGACGCCAGATCCTTCTAATCAGTGCAGCAGCATGACAGCTGTTTCGCGTAGCGTAGGTATGCTTCTACAGACGCGTAGAAGTGTCTGTAGAAGCGTACCCATGCTACGTGAAACAGCTATCGTTTCTCCTTTTTTTATGTCTATCATGATACACTATATCTTCAGTAGAAGTGAGCACCCCATACGTTATATGAACCCATACCCTAATTAAATCCATATTGAAAAAAAGTCTGTATATGTTTCAGTAGTGCAGGTGGTTGTTTCTCCTTTTTTACGACGACAAGTTCACTTTATATTACTTAGTGATATGAAGATTGAACTTTTATTGAAGAGGAAACAAAGTCAACCATACTTAGGGACAGAACTTCCTGTTCGAAGTGACCCCACAGGACTTACAGAATTATATCAACATCTAATAACTCTTTTCTGGCAGTTCTCAGACACCCCCCACCCCCCCCAAACTCTTTGTTCCTCACTATGTTTCCCAATACAGAAATTCCTGCTGAAGAGATCAGGAGTGCAGTGATATATGGTATGGTCAATTCACAAGTCAAGTCATCAAGTCATTTCTTGGCATGATGTCACAATATTTATTCGCATTGTGCCTCCCAGGACTTTACTGAGATGGGTTCTAAACCTATAGAGATATAGTAATTTCAAACCTTTATATGGTTTATTGTGCCTTAGTCACAAAGTTGCAGTTGTTGAATGAGCCTCCCCCCTGCAGTGATCTATTGACTGCTGTTCTTAATCCCACTGAGGAATTATTTCTGGTGTCCATGGCCTAACACTAGGAGAATTTTTCACTCCTAGTCTATTGAATTCAGTGATAGATGCACTTTAGAGCCATACACTGTTTCCAAGTATTACAAATAGGTTATTTTCTGCAGTTTTTTTAGACTTTTTTTTATTTCTTTTATCAGCTTTGGCTGGATGATTCACTTCTAATACTTCATATTGTGACTAGCTCATCATAAACAGTAATAGGATCCAGCAATGCTTTTCTATAGTTACAGGAAATAGCATGCCAGAAGGTAAAGCCACATGTCTTGTATTGTCTGTGCCTCCACTGAAGAATAGCAAATGGGAGACTACAGAGGAAGCACTTCTTATCTGCTTTTATATTAATGTTTAAATTATAGTTGCTACTTTGTCCCAAGTACTTTCTTTTCCTTGTATTTTTATAGAAGGGTGATAGAACGTCTACTTATAATGGACGACAACGGCAACAACAGGGCGATGCTGCTGTTCACATCTTTTCTTGCACCCCTGACATCCTTGAAACTTACGAACGTGCTTCATACATTTATTAAAATTTCACCTGCTAGTACTTTTGATTTTTTTTTTTTTTAGGGTAAAAATTTCAATAATGTATGAAGAATCTTTACTCCCTGCTAAGTCCCAGTCTAGAAACTAATACAGTGTGGTTTGTTATTTAATAGTCAGGTTGTTGACTATACTTCTCCCATCAACTCAATGGCAGACAACTACTATAAAACCTGAATTTCCAATGATACAAAGGAAGCTTGAGATATATGACCTATGCCAATTACCACTATAACCATAATAAAAGAAGCAATCTTACTTCCATTTCCACTGTAACACAGTTTTAGATAAGATGCTCAGTCAAGTGAGAAGGATGCTGAATAAGCCATACTTACCTTCCTCACTCCTACTACCCACCTGTTACTACCTGTATAATGGAACCCTGAGACACACATGCTCAGCCAATCAGCAGCTAATTAAATGACACCACCAAAGCTGCTGATTGGCTGACACTAGACACTAACCATGAAGTTCATAGTTGGGCTCCATTAAATAGTCATGGTGGGCAGTAGGGCTCAAGTACAGACACCTGGTGAGGGAGCTAGGAAGGTAAGTATGGATCCCCCCTACTTTCACACCTACTTAAGTTCCAAGTCTAAAACTAGTTTAAACAGTGGCTAAACAGTGTGGAAAAATAATGCAAGTATGGGCCAGTGGGCTTCGCTTGCCATGAATATTTTAACGCTGTCATAATTCACAAATAATAATCAGCTTTTCAGGTGACCCTCCTATTGAAGAGAATTGCTAAAGCGTACAACTGTTTACATTGAGAAGGTACTACTACTGATACTACTACTGCAGTGAGCATGGATTAAATACTTTAAATATTCTTAATAATTTCCTCTCGTGTGAACAACTGATTCATGGAGATTTGACATTTTACTTTTAGCAATGGAAAAAAAGGGATTTCTGTGTAGGGACGCAAGAATGGAGAAGTAAATTTAAAGGAACCACCAGGACTCTGGCCCATTAAGAGTTTCTTCATCAGCTCCATGATATCTAAGAGATCAAGAATGGATAGGCATCTTCTTATGGGCCCAAAAGTGCCTGGACCTAAAGACAGGATTTCCCCCCCCCTAAATAAGCTAATAGATCTTCTGTGGCTCTTAATTTCTCCATAGGCCTGCTAGCAATGTACTGTAGAAGTCAATATAAGAAGCACCAGAAGAGTCACTATAAGGAATGGTTATGGACAGTAACTTTATCAGGTAGAATAAAAACAAAATGTCTAATATATTATTAAAAATGTCTAACATAGTACTGACTTTTGGACTTGACTCTTGTTCACACATAATAAAATAAAGGTAAAATACGGTCATAATTTTGAGTGAAGATAAAAACAGTGTGTGAAAAGATGAAACCCAGCTGACCCAGCTTTACCCAAGGCTGCCACCTCCTCTGCCAATCTCTACCCTTTACTCTACTGTACATTATTTTAACAAAATGCTGTGTGCTATACTATATGTAGCATATACAGCAATTCAATGCAACCCTAGGGAGTCTGGGAAATAATGGATACAGCCATAGGCTCTGTTCACACTCGACCCCTTTTTATTGGACGGCCATTATTTAATGGCAAATAACAGCTGTTATTATTTTTTTTTTTTTTTACTTTATTTGTATAATAATGACTGTTATTTGCCATTCAGTGATGGTCCTCCAATGAAAACAGCCATGATTTTGAAGGTGTGTGAACATAGCCTCAGGCTTCAAACACTAAGGGCCGTATTACATGCCCCGATTTGCCGAATAAGCGAGTGCTAATCTGCAAGATTGGCGGTCACTTATAGACCCTATTACACGGCTCCACTATCATTCGGTATACCTGTGAAATCCCTCCCACAGATCTTCTAACTTTTGCCTGCTCCCCGCAGCCACTGCTGAAAGTAATTGGCTGAGCGGCTGGTCACTGCAGAGACTGGCTCACAAGTTCTAGCAATGACTGCGGGAAGTGGGCAGACACATTTATACACACTGCTAGTGCTATTACAGGTAACAATACACGGTCAGCGGCCGATGACTTTTCAATATGTTGAAAGACAATCAGCCAATGATCTTTTCTTCGGCTGATCGGCATCTTTATTATATGGAGCCATAATCTGCCGAATCGGCCTGAATGGGCAGATTTTTTTCTGTATAATAGAGCCTTAGGGCCTATTCCACGGGACAATTATCGTTCGGATAATCGTTAACGATAAACGATCTCAAACAACAGCTATTGTGATCGACCTGAAATCGTTCACCCAATTACACGGAACGATGATCGTTACTTATAATCGTTCTTGTGATCGCCTTGTTGTCGCTACTGCGAACGACTGAACAACGTCTTATTCCATGTAAACGATTTGAGAACGAGCAACGATAAAAATAGGTCCAGGTCTCATTAAGCGATCAATGAATATTGCTTCGTTCCGAATGATTTAATGATTATCCGAGTAATAATCGCCCCGTGGAATAGGGCCTTTAGGCCCACCCGCTCATGTCTGCAGCCCTGAGCATTTTACACCACTGACCCTTTCCCTTTAAGTGTTTTTTCTCCTTTACTAATACAGGAAAAGCTTATATAGGAACTACAGTTCCTAAAATTGATTTGCATTATACGGAAGTAGATAATGAAGAGGAAAAAAAAAATACTTCTACACACTTTCTATTTTATTTCTAAAATCCTTACACCAGGCTGTAAAAAGTCATCATTTGCCGAGATAGGAGACATTACATCTTAGCATTGTATACAGGAGGTTGGATAATGGAGATTCAATAAACACTTAATCAAATAAGGATGTTCAATTCTGGTGACATTGCAGATAATCTTTTGAGCAAATAAAAGAAAAAGATGGAATGAATATGAATTCAGCCCACACAAACATCTGGTAAAATTTATATCGTATAATAGCGGGAGAACGTCTTTAATCAAGTGTAACGCTGGAAATGCAGGAGTCCATGAATACTGTTACACTTGGATGCTGCTGCGAGATCAAATGTCAGATCTTACCCGAGCCATTTCGTTGGCAAATTCTGACAATAATGAGACTAAGAAAATGGTTAGGATTTCAGAGTTCACTTCTCTCATAATGATGTTTTTGTCCTGTCATCTTTCTGTAGGCTGCTCCAGTATAAATAAGATATAAGAGAGAATGGGAAGAAATATTCAAGTCTTTAAAGTCTATTCAACCTTTTCATCTTCTGCTATGAATAACAAACCTTTCTACTTTATTTTCTAAAATACTACATATATTATGCCTGCATATTCTGCAGTGGGAATATACACAGTGGAGTGACATCATTATGACCAGCAGCTAATACCCAGGGAAACCACTGGGGGCAGCAAAGATAGCAGCTGGACAGGCTGGGAGGGACTCAAGAAGGTCCTCATAGGCTGTCACTGATATCTGGAGTCATGCTGACTGCAAAGCATCCCATAGCTGCTTGTGGGTGGTCGGGAAGGTTCTATAGAGCAAAGACAATGATCAAAGTGGCCCAAAAGATGTCTAGATGATTGGAAGAGCGTAGCCAAGACTTCTACATACTACCCTGGTCCCTCTTTATAATCCAATGTCAGACATTTCTACCTATATGACATGTCACATCCGTGGAAGATCCTATTTATGCCAGCAATCAGCATGTATGGGTGATCTGTAAGAATGGATTCGCACACACATAAATATAGATTGCCTCCACATGGATGACTAGGCCCAGAGAATGCCACAAAAACATTCTACACACCACAACACTGCCACCAGCAGCCTGTATTCTTCCAGCTATGGCTGCAGGATGTTTTGTCTCTGATGGTTCTCCCTTGACACGCCAACATCCATTTGTTTGATGAAACAGAAGACATGATCTATCGGAGATGGCACCTTTCTACTAATCAGCAGAGGTCCATTTCCAATACTGAACAATGGGACTTCATTAGTTGCAGATGAGATGCAGTGACATCCATCTTCTTAGCCCCATAAATTAGATATGAGCACAACTCAAGCAGTCTGATGGTTTGGCATTTGAACACCAGTGGCTGAGGTAGTTAAAAACAACCCTAGGGAGTCTGGGAAAACATGGATACAGCCATTGGCTTTAAAGCATGCCCTCAGAAGTAGCAGAACAAAGGAGGACATTAGAGAGCAGCAATGAGCAATGTAAGCTGAAAATGAAGCACTGGGGTGCAATGTGTACAAATAAAAACAGTGAGTTGCAAAATGTTTTTTTCTTTTTTCACCACACCAATATCCCTTTGGGGGGGGGGGGGGCTTTGCAGTATATTTTAAGGTAAAATGAAGGGTGTCATTATAAAGTACAATTGCCACCCCCCCCCAAAAAAAAAAAGAAAACCCACATATGGCTCCACAGATAAAGGGGGGAGGGGAAATTAGAGAGGAATGTATATATACTGTCCGTGAGAGAATTTTGATGTGTGCAGGACCGCTATAGTGTGAGTGGCCCCGCACTTATCAGTGTCCCCAGAGCCCAATATAATGACAGGCAGCTGCGATCTCATACATCAATGACACCTATGACACTAATAAAAACTAGATATCATGGCGCAAAAACTGACTCCCCCCACGCCCAACCAGCCCTGCAGGTGGAAAAATAAAAGCGTTATGGCTCTTAGAAGGTGAGGAGGAACATTGCATCAATTTAACTCGGACATTTTGGCATCAATGTCCTCGGTCATGAAGGGGTTAAAATAAAAAAGCAAAACCAAAAAAATTAAAATTGAGTCCTCAAGGGGTTAAAGAATTTATGCAAAACAGAAAACAATACACAGTGACAGTTGTAAGGGAAAGCTATGGCCATAACCTAAGCAATCGGGGTTGATTTTCTAGTTATTATTACACACTTGAGTTTGTCTAGCGCATTGGTTAGTATTTTAATACCTGTAATGTCAAACACTCCATCATTACGATCAGTCATTATATTTTCATGCTTTTCAGGATTTATTGTAAATGTTAGGAGGCCACATTTAAAATCATGGCATTTGCAGGTTATGCTGTGTTGAGATTGGAAATGTCCCCTTTGGTTCCCTATTACATGCATGAGAATATATACTGATTAAATGGAACCTTTGCTTTCTCTGCTCTGATGAGTCTCATTATTTTCCCTTTGGTTAGCACTGCCCTCCCCTGTATAGTATTATTGTGTTCTCAGCTCTCTTGCTATATTTTCCATTAATATCGCATTATTTTATTGCAACATTTCCGATTTGAATTTCAGCTGTCATGTACACCTGTCTCGTAAGACTGTAAAAACAGCTATGGCCAATTACTAATTAAAAGGGGACTTCTGATTTAGAGCCTTGCCTCCATTGGTACAGTATATGGCCATGTTCACACATAGCATTTCTGTCAGTCTTGTGGTCAGTCTTTTTTTCAGTCAAAACCAGATATGGAACTGACAGGGCAAAAATTTTGGGAAAAATTTGTCCAGTTTCTGTGTTTTCTCTCCTGGTTTTAGTTGAAAAAATACTGATGGAAATACTATGTAAGACATCATCTACGTAAAACCTTTTATCCTACTGGTGGCCTACTAGCTTCTAGGGTAGGCTTTGTGCCCACTTCTGGAACATATCAGGCAAATGCGGTCGTCTTGTTATCATGACCATTATTAGCGGCTGACATTTATTGGCAGCTGTTATTTAAAGTTTTTCACACACAGATTTTTTGGCCGTTCTTTTACTGTTCTTTTAACAAAATTCAATGGACTTTTAATAGTAGCCAAACTCAAAGGGGTATTGAAAGCGGCCATCATTCAACCTAAACTTAAATAATGTACCAACGGTACATGCCAATGTATGTTAGATAACGGTCGTTATTTGGTACTCAAAATAACGACCTTTAAGTATCAATAATGGCCATTGAAAATTAATGTATACATTCACACTGTGGAAAACTGGTAGACATTAAAATAAATAAATAAATAAATATTTAGACACAATACTTTACACAGTACTTAGGTGATTGGGAGGTCAGGGCTCTGGGGGGAAACATACAGAGTTGTCCCTAATGGTGCGTTTACACGAAACGATAATTGGCCCGATCGTACGATTAACGATGTCGGAGTAACGATTTTTTTTTTTATAACGATCAGCATTTAGACGATACGAGCGGAGGGCCGGGCGGGGGGCGGGGCTGCGGGCGGCCGGACTATCGCGTGACGACTGTTTACAGTTTTGATCGGCAAATTTTTTGCGAACGACGTACGACGATTTGATGACATGTTGAAAGATCAAAACGAACGATTTCTTGTTCGTCGTTTGATCCTTCGCTGCGTTTATACATATGATTATCATTCAAATTCGATCGTTATCGCGCAAATTTGCACGATAATCGTTACGTGTAAACGCAGCATAAGCCACTTTTGTGTAGTTTTAGTTGTGTGCTTAAAGGGGCTTTCTTAGCTGGCAAACCTAGCCCTCTTCATGCTCCCGACTTGCTTTCACTTCCTGCTCTGGGTCAGCACCTCCATAAACATCGACTGTTCTGACCAGCAGCACTGTGCTTCTCTGCTTCTCTGCTCTGCACAATCTGACAGCTCCCCAGACTGTGTGCCAGTGAAAAAAGATGGAAGGTTTTAAGGACTTTCCAAATCCATTGTACCTGCCGATAACAGGTCTGATTGGCTGTGGATCTAGGTGAATGTACCCTACTAGGACGTGTCCGGAAGTATCAACGTGTTTCCAGCACACATTATGTTAGGCACCAACATAATTGTATAATTCTTTTCGGCAATGTTAGTTATTTCAGTATCTAGACTATTACTAGGTTACGGTTGTATTCTAAGGTTGTTCATGTCTAGGAGCAATGCTGTCCTCATATCTGTCTTCATCACATAAAACAGTTCTCCTACATGAATCAGAAAAAAAGTAAGTACAATAATAGAAGAAAGAAGCAGATCTTGAATTCACATTTAAAACCCAGAGATTAGGGAAACCCAGCAGCTAAATCCACCTGGATTCTCTTTAAACGAGCGTCTTATCTAGAACCTCTTCATGTAACGTAACAAGTACCTTACCACTGACCTTGTATTGTGTCCCCTCTAAGGATTTAGATTTTTCATGGTTATTTTTGCTATCAGTACTTTCAGAAGCTGTTTTTTTTATATATATTTTGCATGTCAATTTATTAAAATATGTTAAATAAATAATAAGTGTAAGCACTGGAAGGAATGTATCTGTATATTTGCTATTTTTGTACAGACTAGCAGGGGTATAACTGGAACTCATAGTGCTCCTTATTCAAATGGGATGAATGGAACATGAAGTAGCAATAATGAAAGTGATTCTGTACCAACAGTCTTTTCCCCCAAAACCGCTTGTACCCTTGGCTAGCTGCTTTTAATCCAAGATGTGTCCTGGGAGTTATGCAGTTATTGTCCTAAAAAACAACTTTTAAACTTGCAGCCCTGTGTCAAATTGACTTGGCTTATAGTGTCTGTGCCCTAGGCCTGTACCACCTCTCCTTCCCTCCTCCCTGCCCTCTTCACCATTAGGAATGCTCCTGGGGAGAATCTCTCCTATTCATCACCTGTCTGAACACTGCACATGTGCCTTAATGATCCGCCGCATGTGCAGTGTTCAGACAAGTGATGAATAGGAGAAATCTTACCCAAGGGTGTTCCTAATGATGAAGAGGGCGGGGAGGAGAGACACAAAGGCAGTGCAGGCCTAGGGCACAGACACTCTAGGCCACGCCACTTTGACACAGCACTGCAAGTTTAAAAGTTGTTTTTGAGGACAATAACTGCATTACCTGGTGAACAGCTATCCGACAAGTGGTTTGAAGGGGGCAGATTATGTGTACGGAGTCGCTTTAATGTGCACTTATTGCATTAATTGTTTTGAAATGTCCTAGACATTTTGATGGTCCCGGTCTGAGTGTTTAGAACTAAACTACTTTGCATTGCATAGACTTGCATTGTAAGATTGCTTCGGCCACATGGTACAGATCCAGGAGAAATTGTGTATTCTAGCAACAAATTGGGGACTGAATACTAAGACTCCAAACAATCAAAACTTTTTATATGTCTCTACGACATATCAATTTTTTTTTTTTTAATTACAGTGCCCAATTAAAGGAATAAATAATAGTGGCATATATCAGAGAGCCACATAGTGATGCTATATACAGTAACATAAAGACACCACCTTGGAAGTTGTAACAAATAGGTACAATGTTTTTGAATTTACGTAAGCCCTTGCTTTGGCTATGCTATGGCTATAGGTACACCAATGCAGACTAGTAAAAAAAAATGTACGGATAAAACATAGACTATGTATAATAAAACCACAAAAAGAATAATGTTATATACTGTATGCCACCTATTCACAGTATATCCCTTGAAGCTTCAATACAGTATTAAAAACTGGTCGGTGAGGGTCTCACAAGCTGAAGTCCCCAAATACTGGGAAACCTGCTGGTATGGCAAAGGTTGTTCAAAAAGGTTTTCAGGATTTATACAACAATACTTGATCAATGACTAGAACAAGATACAGCACCAGGCATAGCTATGTGCATAAATAAGATATTCCAACTATGAAGGCTACAGGGGACTTACAGGAACATTATGGTCCCTTTTTGTGCTGATTGGGAAGAGGGCTGGACCCCCATTGATCTATTATTAATAGAATATGCTTTGGATATAGGATAGCCTTGAAAAATTTGCTGCTCTTAGGCCTCATTCACACGTTCAGTGATTTTTCTGGCCTGCAAAACCTCACGCTATGTTTTCTCCGCGATCCGTGGAAAATCATCCATATTTGCATCCATATCTGTAAAATGTAAATAGTACTAGTTTGCATAGATTCGATCCGTGTTTTTTAAGGACGTTATGGATGTGACATCCGTAACATACTGAAAAAATATGTATCCCATAGACCTCTATTGGTAATCCGCAACACAATCACAATCCGCACTAGGACATGTCCTTACGGAACGGATTACGGATCAAAATTAACACAGACTGTGTGAACAGCCCAATATAAATCAATGTGCTCTAAGTTGAACTGTGATTACGGATCCGCAATTATGGACAACTTTACGGGACGTGTGAATAAGGTCTTACATTATTGGATACTTTCCTTGTTTTTGAACAGATTGACAATATATTTTTTTTTTCACTATTGCGAGATGAGAGTGGGTTGCGATTTGGCAATTGTGATGACAGTGGCTCATACTGTGTAAGGCTCATCATGCCATATACACTATCCCAGCTTGTTTATAACCGTTGGAGGAAATTTTTTAAAGCATTAAAAAAGCAAAAGGGATTGTAAGACAGCAAAGCTAAATATTTGGGGTGATTTTGATATCTATCTTTCTTCATCCCCATAATTTACCACGCACTGCAGAACCCACCATGCCGTAGTAGGGTAATTTGTGCATCTCTGTATAATAGCGTCCTGTCATTCCCAGGGTAAACATGCCATGTTAGCTGATTTCTCCAATCAAATAGAACAGGTTTATCTGAGCAGGTTTTTCATTATTGAACCAAACACATTGAATGTCTAATTTTCAGGGAGTTGACACTTGTCAATCAGAACTGTTTGACAATTTAAGTATCCCACTATTTGGATAACCCGAAGCAACTATGCTGAAGAAAGCCATTTTATTAGATTTATTGACTGATAGCAATTTTACGCCCGGTCTGGGGAGCTGCGTGTGAATTAATTCCGCTATTGGTTCTCTCTAAAAACCACTTATCAGTATTATACATAGACATTTAAATGATCATTTTACTTTAGGGACGTTGTTCATATCTTCATATTAGGCTTTTGGTACTGCCAAACCCCACAGTGTGAATTCTGCCACATCTGTTACTCCCATACATTTTGAATAAATAAACATTGCAGCGCTACTGAAACTTTATCTTGATCTGGTTGTTTGGTTGGGAAACTAAGTCTGACTTTTGCAATCACATGGTTGTCTTGGTGAACAACCACACAGCACTGGCATTATGTACAGTAGCAGACAGAAGATAGTTCCATTAATTTCAATTGAAAGGGACTATTGCAATACTAGACACAGTCCCTTGGCAGGATCTTGTTACTAGAGATCTGTGGAGATTTAAAGGGAACTGGTCATGTCCCTCATTGTGTACCCCCCCCCCCCCCTCAAAGTACCTTATAGCTACTGGGCATAGCTCTTCAGCACTGTGCCTATTAAATGGCAGCGATGTGCAATTTTCAAGATAACACACTTTTATACCCCCTCCCGGTAAGTAGGCATGACGCGGAGCCAAATCGGCATGTAGTCACTTTGCCTTCACCATTCTCCCAGCCACTCACACTTACTATGTTGAGTGCTGGAAACTTAAAGAAGAAGTCTGGCAAAAATTTTTTGCATTGCCCCCCAAAAGTTACACAAATCAGCAATATACACTTATTATGGCAAATGCACATAACGTGCTTTTTCCCTGCACTTACTACTGCATCAAGGCTTCACTTCCTGGATAACATGGTGATGTCACGACCCGACTCCCAGAGCCCTTTGGGCTGTGGCTGCTGGAGAGGATGATGGCAGAGGGATGCTCAGTGTCCCTCCAGTGCCCTGTGTCCCTCAGTGCCCCCCTACCATCATCCTCTCCAGCAGCCACAACCTGCACAGCTCTGGGAGTCGGGTGGTGACATCACCATGTTATCCAGGAAGTGACATCACCATGTTATCCAGGAAGTGAAGCCTTGATGCAGTAGTAAGTGCAGGGAAAAAAAACACTTTATAAGCATTTCCCATAATAAGTGTATATTGGTAATTTGTATAACTTGGGGGGGGTGTTATACAATACTTTGCTAAACATTTTCGCCAGACTTTTCCTTTAATATTAAGCCCAACAGTCAGGGTAACAATAAAGCCTTAGTAGCTGGGTGGAGGTATTGTGACTACATGCCACTGTGGATCTACCTCGTGCCTACTTACCAGATGACAGGAGCGGGGATTAAAGAATGTTATTTTAATAATGCTGCAGACTAAAGGGGACAGTATTAGAGACCTGTGCCCGGCAGCTATAAGATACTTGGGGAGGGAGGATGGTTACACATCATGAAGGATTTGACTAGTTCCCTTTAAGAGATCAAACCATCATTCCTCAATGCCTTTGTACCTCCATTCATAAGGCATGTCAAAATGGCACAAATGTTGGTCTTTAATATACCTTTACATATGTTATTGTCAGTAACATATGGCATAATGAGACAATGCTATGGTGCAATCATTCCCTGTAAGTCAATGAAGAGTTGTGAAAATTTAAAGGGGTAGTGTCAACGAGATGGTTTCTGTCCAATAGATATCACCACGTAATATGGTATTTTACCTATAGTGGCACATAGAAATAAAATGCTTGGACTTGACAAATACAATGCTCAGCTAATCTCCAGCCCAGCTTCCTTAAGAAATTGCATATCCCAGCATGTCTTGCACTTCTAAGAACTTTAACCATGCACAGAGCATAACAATGGAACTTATAGTTACCACTATTTGCCCCAATTCATCCAGTCGCCGATACATTCTTTCCGAAATCTTTGCTGACTCCATGTGAATTCTTTAAATTGCTCTTTATTTTTTGGCTTGGTTTTTACTGATAAGAACATACAAAAAAAATGAATAGTGCTGTCACTGTCTGCATCATTTGGACTATGGAAGAGCTCTCTGCAGAGAAAGATTACAGTAAAGCAATTGTAGCCTTTTCTAAAATCTGCAAGACCATTGATTCTGAAAATAATCAAGACACCGGTGCTGCATACACTGCCGAATACTGCTGAGAGCCGCTCGGTCTGTACTAAGTAATATTGCAGTGTTGGAAATACTACCTTTTATTGTCACTCATCATAATGTAATACAAAATTATGTTGCACTGAAGTATGCTTCGAAAAACCGAGAATTACAGGAACCGCTGAAGGGAAATGTGCGAGAGGTGTACGGAGCATTTACAGGATCTAACCTGATTTAAATCTCGGTCCATGCTACTTGCACAAATTGGTCGCTGCCATCATATCCAGGGCTCTTTTCCTTAAACACAAGTCATTACGATAAGTAGAGATACGGCAAAACTGACAGTACTAAAAGGGAAACCAGAAACCAGTGCAGCTCTCTGGTTTACATAATTTGTAAAGACTACTGCACATTCACTACTGAATACATCAATGTTCGGTGCTGGGTACTGGGAACATCCAATGATAATAACAGGCAGAGGCTTAAAGGGGTATTCCAGGAAAAAATTCTTTTCTCCTATCCACAGAATAAGGAAAAAGTAGGAGATCGCTGGGGGCCGACCCCTAACCCCGCTCCCCCCCCCCCCCCCCCCGCTGATCTCCGTATAGGATGGGAAGAGCCGAGTGCTGCGCTCTGGCGTACTCGGCTCCCTTCCGATGCTCCATAGGAATGAATAGAGCCGTGGGTCGCATGCCAAGCCGGGCTCTATTCATAAAGAAGCCGGCGAGGTCCGTTGCGGAGATCACCGGGGGGTTCTGGGGTCAGATCCCCGGCGATTCCCTACTTTACTCCTATCCTGTGGATAGGGAAAAAGTTAATTTTTTACGGAATACCCCTCCAACCAGCCTAAGAGGGTCCAAACACCCCTCTGCCACATAGGGGACCAGTTGAGAGGCCCTGTTGCAAATGCCAAAGAGCCTCTGTGAAATTAACACACATGTATTTAAAGACAATATAACAGAGGGCTATAAAATGTTGACCTGGGCACATTAATCTTTGGGACTCTGTCGCTTGTTTTTCCATAAAATCTCTCTTGGTTAAAGAGTAACCATCATGACATCAAACTCTTGACACGACTAGGATTCCACCTATCACTAAAACACAGGAGAAGAAGAATTCGGACGATTTCTGTACCTTCTGGCAAAAAGACTCTAGAACAACTCCAACTCATCCCACCAGGAACTAACCTCCCCTTTTATAGGGGCAAACCTAAACCTTCTAGTGATTAGTGGGGCTGTGTGTGTGCAGAAAAGACAAGAGATGATAAGATAGGGAAAACATTTGCACCTGTGAAAGGCGAGAAAACAAACATGTGACAAACAGCAGTTAACCCAATGCTTCCTTTAGCCGTGCTCAACACATAATACACAGTAAGTACAGCAGCGATACCTAGTGGGCAAAACACATAGTACATCTTGACTTCATCCCACTGTGAAAAATTGAGTGAGTTACTTTGCTCAGGTGCAAAGCACACCTGTGCTGGGATGCTACAACTAGGGTACCTGCAAACAGGCTGGCCCAGACTTTGGCACACTATGGGATTCAATTGTTCAGCATTTGGAGTTGACTTTGGAGCCATTTTTTAGGGTCTATTTCTTACGAGTTAGTTCTTAGTTCTTATTAGTTAGTTGCCTTTGCAACCAACAATATTTATCACCTAACTAAAATATAGGTGCTAAATGCTAGATCATTGGGTCCCTACTGCTAGGTCCCCCATTTATTCATGCATACTGTATAAATGATGATAAGGAGTTGGATAAAGTGACGCAACGTTATCCTCCAAGTCGTATAACTTCTTCTCACCAGCACATCAATGGAGACGATAGTTTCCATGACCCTGGCTATATAATTATTATGTAATAGGCTCTGTAAACTAGAGGATCAGTACTCGCTTAGTGAGCGTGTAATATGACACTTAGTATTTAACCACTTTAAAGGGGTTATCCAGTGCTACAAAAACATGGCCACTTTCTTTCAGAGACAACACGACTCTTGTCTCCAGTTCAGGTGCGGATTGCAATTAAACTCCATTCCCTTCAATGGAACTGAGCAGCCAAACCCCGCCCAAGCTGGAGACAAGAGTGGGGCTGTTTCTTGAGGGAAGTGGCCATGTTTTTGTAGTGCTGGATAACCCCTTTAACTTTAGTTTACAGTATGCAACGCCATAATGTCACCATTAGTGTCGCTCCAGCTAAATGTTTTTAGCTTGTTCCTGACCCTAGCTTGATTGACAGGTCTTCCCCTATTAGTGTGTAGAGAAAGACTTGCCAAAAAACCTTTCCAAGGTAGGGGAAGCTGGCTGGGAACATCCCTGTGGTTCAAAGCTCCCTTTCCACTTATTGTTAAAGCCATCATTTCTCTGCAATGCCGCAATGTATTAAAGTATGTTCGAAGAAAAAAGGGAACCGTCAATATTTCATGCTGCCTGTGGTTCGAGCAGCACGAAACTCCTGATGAAGTCTCTTTAAACAGTTCAGCATCTAAGCATAGATCCCAATACATGCGGAGGCTGCCTATTCCAGGCACTCCTGGATAAAAACCTCATCCTGTTTATAACATACGTTCCTGTGACGGCCATAGACCCCCCCTTCTCCCCCTGATGTTGATTAGATAACACAGTTGTGCAATAGATTGTGCAGAGTCTGTCAATAAAGGCAGTGAATCAGCAGAGAATTGTTCTTCTCCCTGTATGTCTCTATGGAATGGACTGATTTATCATTGGTTTGCATGGCCGTCCCAAAGCAGTAATCTATATGCTGATTTTTACACTACAGGGGGAAGATTGCCAAAATTCATCAAGTGGCCACTTTTCTGCCTGCTTTGCAATGTATTGTTATTCTTGGAGATGGCTGTGCATGGAGCTCATTGTAAAGTGCTATGAGAAACAATGCACTGGAGTCTTCTAAATAACAAGCGCCTTTCAGCCGTCTGGAGCACACGCTGCTTTCATCTAGATGTACTTTTCCAGTGCAAGGAAGGATGAGCCAATTTGCTGATAATACAAAAGATCAAATAATTTATCCCAAATCAAAAGCAAGACATCGTACACACTGCTGGATTATAGCTAGCAATGTACAAATAGCAATAATACAGCACCCATACAAGTCTATGGGCCCATACCGAATGTGTCCAAGTTCAGATGGAGACATATTTTCATATATGGTTTAGAGGATTAAAATTGTCCAATATTTTATTTAAACCTTAAACTAAAAGTAGGTATGGTATCTTAGAGACAATACCTCCATAAAACAAGGGAACTATTGTTACGGCCGCGGCGGCGTCCCGCGTTCCGGGCCGCCGCCGCGACCGCTACCTGCCCTATGCAGCAGCCGGTGTCCATAGTCGGGGACCCGGCGCTGCTGTCACCTCGGCCCCGGGGGGCGCCTCACCTCTCCACGCTCCTGTCTCCCGCTGTGCCGGCCGGCGCGCGCGTCCCCGCCTCCTAGGGCGCGCGCGCGCCGGCTGTCTCAGATTTAAAGGGGCAGTGCGCTCCTAATTGGTAGTTGCACCCAATCACTCCCCTATAAATCCCAGCATGCCCTGTCCTTAGGGTTGGAGCCTCTACATGCTTCCCATAGCGTTTGGCCCAGCTCCCTGTTGTTCCTGATTCCTAGTCCTTGTTCCTGATTCCTAGTCCTTGTTCCTGATTCCTGTCCGATACCTGGCCCCCAGTCCCAGTTCCTGGTCCCTGCTCTCCTGTGTTCAGCCAGTTGCCTGCGGTTACGCATATTAACCTCTGCCAACACCATCTTACGTCTGCTGCTCCTGCTACACCTCGTCTGCCGTCACTAGCAACCAAGCCAGGGGTAGCGACCTGGGGGTCGCCTGCCGCAGCAAGTCCATCCCGCCTTGCGGCGGGCTCTGGTGAAAACCAGCGGCCCCTTAGACTCCGCTCCCTGGTGAGGTTAGTGCCATCGCTGGTGACGGTCCAGTGGATCCACTATTCCAGGTGTTACAGTAGGCTCCAACCATGGATCCCGGCGAGGTGCCAGATCTCCGTGACGTCGCCAGAGTGGTCGCGCAACAGGCTCAACAAATCCAGAAACAGTCACAGCAGATCCAGCAACTCACTGCCGCCTTACAGCAGCAGGCTACTGCCCAGCGCACACCATCTCCTGACGCTGCTTCTTCACTCCGACTGGCTCTCCCAAGCAAGTACTCTGGGGACTCTAAGTTGTGCAGAGGATTCCTGACTCAGTGCACCATGCACATTGAACTTTTGAGTAGTCAGTTTTCCACCGAGCGCTCTAAAGTGGCTTTCATCATCAGCCTATTAGAGGGTAGAGCCCTGGCCTGGGCCACGCCACTGTGGGACCGTGATGATCCTGTTGCTGCCAATCTCCGGGCCTTCCTATTCGAGTTTCGCTCCGTCTTTGAGGAACCTGCCCGTGCTTCTTCGGCCGAGACTGCTCTCCTCAACCTCTCTCAAGGCAGCTCCTCTGTCGGTGACTACGCCATCCAGTTCCGCACCCTGGCAGCTGAATTGGACTGGAACGAGGCCGCCCTGTTGGCCACCTTCAAGAAGGGCCTGTCTAGTCGAGTGAGAGACGTGCTCGCTGCCCGAGACCTGCCTACCTCCCTGAACGAACTCATTCTACTGGCCACCCGAGTTGATACTCGTTTTTCGGAGAGGGAGGAGGAGGTTCGGCATGAACATTTACTAACCCATTCCCGTCGCCACCCCCAGCTGGCGCCGGTTTTCCAGAATCCTGACCTTTCGATGTCCCAGCCCTCTCCTGAGATTCCTATGCAGGTGGAACGGGCTCACCTGACGCCTGATGAAAGAATCCGGCGCCTGGAGCAGAATCTCTGTCTCTATTGCGGTGGTTCCGATCACTTCCGGCTGGGATGTTCCCTACGTCCCCAAACATCCGGAGGACGCTCGCACCTAGGTCCGGTGGGACAGGTGTCCCTAGGTGCGAATGCCACCATTCCAAGTCTGTCTATGCCTGTTTCCATCCGGACTCCCTCAGGACAAAATCATCAGACTACTGCCTTCCTCGATTCTGGCTCAGCAGGCAGTTTTATTGCGGCAACATTGGTCCAAAGATGGCGGCTACCCGTGACCCGACTAGCCAGGCCCCTGACTATCTCCTCGGTCACGGGCGAAATTCTTACCGACCGTGTGTACTACCAGACCGCATCTTTAGTCCTCCAGGTGGGTCCTTCACATCAAGAAGAGATATCCTTCTACGTCCTGCCCCATTCTTCCCCCGCGGTCCTCCTGGGACTCCCGTGGCTACAAGAACATGCCCCTCAGCTGGACTGGAGAACCGGGGAGATTCTCAGTTGGGGTCAGGACTGTTCCCACCAGTGTCTCAAGTCACCTCAGACCAAGTGTATTATGTCATTTCCTGTCCCGGCCAAGCCTCTATCCGGCCTACCGGCAGAAGACCAAGACTCGGCGGATGCCTTCTCTGCCGAGGTGTACCCTCTCCCCGTACCCAAGACTAAGGTCGTGTCCTCTCACCACCGGAAGAACTTACAGAAGGTCCCTTGCCACGTTATACCGCCTGATCGCCTAGTACCAGTCGTCACCTCCACTCTTCAGAGAGTACCCCCCGGAAAGACTCATGTTCACCCTGCGCTTCGAAGAGGTATTTTGAACTGGGGACATTCCTCGTTGGAGGCCGGGCACCCGGGAGTCCGTAAGACCGGCCAACGGATCTCTCGCCACTACTGGTGGCCCAGCCTATCCCAAGATGTCAAAGACTTTGTGGCTTCCTGTGCCATTTGCAGGCAAGAAAGAGGGGGAGGCCAAAGGGGGGGGGTACTGTTACGGCCGCGGCGGCGTCCCGCGTTCCGGGCCGCCGCCGCGACCGCTACCTGCCCTATGCAGCAGCCGGTGTCCATAGTCGGGGACCCGGCGCTGCTGTCACCTCGGCCCCGGGGGGCGCCTCACCTCTCCACGCTCCTGTCTCCCGCTGTGCCGGCCGGCGCGCGCGTCCCCGCCTCCTAGGGCGCGCGCGCGCCGGCTGTCTCAGATTTAAAGGGGCAGTGCGCTCCTAATTGGTAGTTGCACCCAATCACTCCCCTATAAATCCCAGCATGCCCTGTCCTTAGGGTTGGAGCCTCTACATGCTTCCCATAGCGTTTGGCCCAGCTCCCTGTTGTTCCTGATTCCTAGTCCTTGTTCCTGATTCCTAGTCCTTGTTCCTGATTCCTGTCCGATACCTGGCCCCCAGTCCCAGTTCCTGGTCCCTGCTCTCCTGTGTTCAGCCAGTTGCCTGCGGTTACGCATATTAACCTCTGCCAACACCATCTTACGTCTGCTGCTCCTGCTACACCTCGTCTGCCGTCACTAGCAACCAAGCCAGGGGTAGCGACCTGGGGGTCGCCTGCCGCAGCAAGTCCATCCCGCCTTGCGGCGGGCTCTGGTGAAAACCAGCGGCCCCTTAGACTCCGCTCCCTGGTGAGGTTAGTGCCATCGCTGGTGACGGTCCAGTGGATCCACTATTCCAGGTGTTACAACTATATAGGGGTACACAAAGTGCATATGGCTGCTAAATTGTGTAGTGTTCATGCGCCACCATAGACTGAGGGAACTGTTAGACGAACAACCTAAAATCCTTCATCGTAACACACGGAACGATAGTTGTTAGTTACAATTGCTTACTCGTAGATTTTATTGTTAGCTTAAAGGGGTTATCCAGCGCTACACAAAAATGGCCACTTTCTTTCAGACAGCACCACTCTTGTCTCCAGTTTGGGAGTCATACTGTCTCTGGAAGAAAGTGGCCATGTTTTTGTAGCACTGCACAACCCCTTTGAAAGATGCATAACGATTTTTCAGTTGTTGCCTGAATACACACAGAAAGATTATTGTTTATTTTTGAACGATATAACAATTTCCCGCACCATATTTGTTCCCTGTAATATGGCCCTTACCATTCATTCCTGAAGCAGTGAACATCACAGATGGGCGTCAGAGCGGTATTTATCACTAGGCACCTGTGGGGTAATCTCCCACCTCCCATTGAGACTTGCCAGTAAATCTGGTGTCTCTTCGAGGAGGATGGGGGGGGGGGAGAGATGGTGTTATTGGTCAGGTCTGGTGTGGCGGTGTTATCTAGAGATGAGCAAACCATCCGAGGTTCGGGTTTGTATGAACCTGAACTCTCGGCTTCTGATTCCTGCTGTCTGCCCGCTCCGTGGAGAGGGTGGATACAGCCTGAGGACCGCCTGGAAAACTGGGATACAGACTATGGCTATGGCTGTATCCCAGTTTTTCAGGCGATCCTCAGGAGGGAATCAGAAGCCGAGAGTTCAGTACGAACCCGAACTTTGTCCGGTTCGCTCATCTCTAGTGTTATCTAGTCACAGTATGCCGGTATTGTTCAGGTCTGGTGTAGAGTTATCTAGTTACAGTATGCCGGTATTGTTCAGGTCTGGTGTGACGGTGTTATCTAATCACAGTATGGCGCTATTGGTCAGGTCTGGTGTGGCGGTGTTATTTAGTCACAGTATGGTGGTATTGTTCAGGTCTGGTGTGGTGGTGTTAAACATGACTAAGACTGATCAGATATCAATATGATGTTCAGAAACTAGAAAATCATTATGCTAATTGGTGAGTGAAGATGAGGCATCTTCAGGTTTAGTGCCTAGGGCAGCAGCTGCCGTTAATATGGCCCTAATGGGCGTAGACCATCAAAATACAATAATTGAAGTTATAGAAGGACTGAAAGTTCTGTGTAACTTTTGTCAGTGCACTTTTAGTATGCCATTTTTTTGTAGTACACTAATTGTGGGGAAAAAGCAGTGCACAGAGTTTTGTGTCACTTTTGTGCATTTTCTTGGACACACATAATTTTTAGACTACCAATGCCTCTGCCATGAAAGGGGATAATTTTTATAGTTTTATATGGAACAATAACATGTACTCATGTTCAGAAGAAATCTGTTAAAGCACAAGTCCAATAGCATGGGTCACAGGATTGTACAACTGACCTGAGGATGCCGAGCAAAAGACAGCAGGGCATGTCAGCATATTGCAAGCTTCTCCAATCACTTTTATAAGTCCCTCTGTAGACTGACAGGAAAACTTAGAGCAATAACCCCCTCATTTGCAGTAGTGGAAGGCCTTGCTTTCAGGAACACTGAAAAAGCTGGAACACAGCATACACTTATTCACTAACTTTAGACAGTGGCCAGATGGCCAGGCCCCAGAAAGAACACTCTCTGGCGTGGAAAGCTGGATACTTAGCAAGGATAACACTAGACTAGAAACTGACCATAACTGGATTTGAGCACTCTCCACCTCTTCCTGGCCCTCTCCAACTCCTTCTTATAGACTTCTAGGTAGCGCTCTATTGGTAGAAAGGAACCTGAGGTTACTCCACACTGGATTGGACAGGAGAATAAGTAGACTTAAGGCAGAGCTGTGATCGGACCAGAGGTAGGGAGGTGACTGGAAAACTAAGTATTAGTGATGAGCGAATAGTGAAATATTCGAATATTCAATCCCATTAAAGTCTATGGGAACAAGTATTAAATTATTGATCTATTCGATTACTTGGAGGTAAAAACCGGAAGCTGGAGGATTTGAACGCTTATCGAATATTTATCGAATATTCGGTGAACTATTCGATAATATTTGATAGATCGAATACCTTACTATTCGATCGAATATTTATTCGATCGAACAGTATTCGCTCATCACTACTAAGTATGTACAATCTGTTACATACACAATTACCCCTCCTCTTTCTGCGGTATGGGCTTGCTGTCACTGGATAGAATCTCAATACAAAACACAGACAAATGCAGTTTTCACACTTTGTCCATATATTAACCCCCCGGTGAGCTGTTGCATTTTTTTGTGTTTTTGTGTGTTTCCAGTTTAAGCTATAGCAGTGTGCTCCTGCCTCGTGTGAATGTCTACATCTACCATGAAAATGTACTTATTGCTATTTAAAGGGGCACTCCAGCCCGGGGGGTATTTTAATGGATCGACGGGGAGGGGGTGGAAATTGAGGCTGGAGGTCACTTACCTCCCCCGTTCCAGCGCTGGTGCCCGGATCGCGCCGCCTGGTACTCCTGTCCCGTGGCCGCTTTCTTGTCAGAGCTGCCACATGAGACGTCTCGGGGGAGCTTTGCCATTTAGCGGCCATAGCGTAGTCCTACGTAGACCGCTGAATGGCAGAGTTGCCTTGAGACGTCACGTCTCATGTGGCAGCTCTGACCAGGAAGCGGCCGCGGGACGGGAGTATCGGGCGGCGCGATTCGGGCACCGGCGCAAGAACGGGGGAGGTAAGTGACCTCAGGCTTCAATTTTCACCCCCTCCCCCGTGATCCTGCAAAATACCCCCTGGCCCGGAGTACCCCTTTAAGCAAAGAAATTGGAGCTCGTATTGGCTTCTCTAGATTTCCGTCACGACAGCTGTAGCTCTTTTTTTTTTTGGCTGCTTGAATAATGTGAATTAAAAATAATTCTAACCTTTATATATGTAGCTGGGGAATATTCTTTAAAATAACAGAGGTGACCGGTGGCATCATTCCTTATATCTGAGTCATTACATTTAATGGGATTCCACCTACTTTACCCTTAGAAATTCTGATTAGTGCATTTCATTACACTCAGCTATCAAATATGTTAAAAAAAAAATAAAAAAATAAATCTGTATTTAACTCTTAACACGTCACGAAACACGCATTCATTGCTAAAGACCTTGGTAGCTCAGCATGGGATGATAGCAGCATGAAAAAAAAAACTTTTTTGGCCTAATTCTGCGGGTGTCTTCATATATTTCCTTCATCTGCAAACTTGACTCTTTTTCTCCAAGGAAAATTCAAGTTAATAATTAACGACAAATCTTGTGAAATTTAAAAGCATCTTTTTTGTTGATTCTGTCTTTTTACAACCTATTAAATCCGTCAGTGTTTTTTTCTGCCCTTTTCAGATGTTCATGGATCTGCACGTCATATCTATCTATCTGTCATCTATCTATCTATCACAGTATATAGGTAGCACTATACCAGTAGTGGATCCGAGTGCCAGCAGGGACCAGGAGCCTGTTGTATATAACAAGGAATTCCCCACAGCACAGCTTGGAATTCAAACGTTGTGATTTATTTCATATCAAAAAACAGCAGTAAACAGTGCAACACAGCAAGGTGAGTCTGATGCGACGTTTCTGCGGCCTCCGCCGCCTTTCTCAAGCATGAGAAAGGCGGCGGAGGCCGCAGAAACGTCGCATCAGACTCACCTTGCTGTGTTGCACTGTTTACTGCTGTTTTTTTATATGAAATAAATCACAACGTTTGAATTCCAAGCTGTGCTGTGGGGAATTCCTTGTTCTATCTATCATCTATCTATCTATCTACAGTATCTATTATCTGTCATCTATCTATCTATCTATCTATCTATCTATCTATCTATCTATCTATCTATTATCTATCATCTATCTCTCTTTTATCTGTCATCTATCTATCTATCTATCTATCTAATAGTGATGATCCACGGCACTCCAATGAAATGAAAAAACTGATGATTTATTCAAGGGAACAATTACATAGTGCAACACAGCAAAACACAGCCATTTTCAAGTGCGGGTGTACCGCCAAAACGTTGTGTTTTGCTGTGTTGCACTATGTAATTGTTCCCTTGAATAGATCATCAGTTTTTTAATTTCATTGGAGTGCCGTGGATCATCACTATTATCTACACAGAAGATTCATGGTCTGAACAACGTCTACTGGCACCCGAGCGTATTTCCTGTAGTGCCACTCAATATCCTTTGCTATCTATCTATCTATCATGGAAAAAAGTTATAAACTATCTGAACTGCCAGCAATCAACTGGTGCCAGAAAGTGCCAGAGATTTGTCATTTACATCTATTTAAAAATTTTAAGTCTTACAGTACTTATCAGCTGCTATATGTCCTGTAGGAAGTGGTGTATTCTTTCCAGTCTGGACAGCAGGAGAGGTTTTCTATGGGGATTTGCCCCTGCTCTGGACAGTTCCTGACATTGACAGAGATGGCAGCAGAGCGTACTATGTCAGATTAGAAAGAATACACTACCTCCTGCAGGATATACAGCAGCTGATAAGTATGTGGAAGACTGGAAATGTTTAAAAAGAAATAAATTACAACTCTCTGGCACTTTGTGACACCAGTTGATTTAAAACAAAACACCTTTAATAAAACTAATAGATAGACACTATAGGCTTAGACTAGACAGTGAAAAAGTTCCCCAAATATATCACAGTGGATCATTACAGACCACACCTGTAATGACAGGGTATCGATTCAGGTAGGGTGGCAACCAGATGAACCTATTGGAATATTATTTAATATTACTCTGATTATCAGAATTTAATCTAGCTCTTTGACAATTACCAGCTCCCTCCACTAGACAGGATGAACTTGGCAGCCAGGGTTAAATTTGTTATCCAGACAACACGACTCTTCGCTCCAGTTCAGGTGCGGTTTGCAATTAAGCTCCATTCACTTAAATGGAACTGAGCAGCAACCCCCCCCCCCCCCCCCAAGCTGGAGACAAGAGTGGTGCTGTCTTTGTAAGGGCCCTATTCCACAGGACGATTATCGTTCAGATTATCGTTAAATTGTTCAAATCGAAACGATAATCGTTCGGTTGAAATGCAGTTAACGATTAACGACCGAACGAGAAATCGTTGATCGCTTTATAAAACCTGGACTTATTTTTATTGTTGCTCGTTCGCAAAACGTTCGCAAATCGTTCGCATTGAATAAGACATTGTTCGGTCGTTTGCAATAGATACGAACGCATTAGCGAATAAATAGCGAAGAAAAAAACGATCGCAATTACGATTATAAGTAACGATTATCGTTCCATGGAAATGAGTGAACATTTTCAGGTCTTTCGCAATAGCGGTCGTTTGAGATCGTTAATCGTTAACGATTATGCAAACGATAATCGTCCAGTGGAATAGGGCCCTAAGAGAGTGGCCATGTTTTTGTAGCGCTGGATAACCCCTTTAGGGTGCGTTCACACCTACAAGATCTGCAGCAGATCTGCAGCAGATTTGATGCTGTGTTCAGTTATTTTAATGAAATCTGCTGCAGAAAATCAGCTGCAGATCCTGTAGGTGTGAACGCACTATTAATGGTTGTGTCTGCAGAGTGTAATGAGTGAATAGCACTTTCGGTCAAAAGGTAGCAAACAATTCCAGGTAACCATGGAGCATAGAAGAGTAGTTGAAAGTTCAGTATCAGAAACCAGGAGGGCATAAATAGTTGTAATTGACAGTGAAGGGGTTAACAGGTACAATGGTCAGAAGCCAGGAGATCTGCAGCGGAATGGTGGCAGGAGCCATAAGTATGTAGTTTTATGTCTCCTTAAGGCTGAGCACATTAGGGGAAAAAAAATGTAATTTAAATTTGCCTTCACACCTACTGTATCCGCAGCGGATTCGCAGCGAGATCCGCTGCGGATCCAGTCCCATTCATCCCTATAGAGCACATACTCGCAGCGACATTGACATCCCACTAGGAGTATGTGCGTTAGCCCCCCTGCCGCCCGCAGCCCCACCATCCCACCGCCCGCCGCCAAGAGCATACATTAGCCAATTAGTTCACGGCAGCACTGATTGGCTGAGCGGGACCAGAGCTGGGAGCCTCACATGCAGCCGCAGCGTTGAGCAGGTAATGTATGCTCTCGGCGGCGGGCTGCGGGCGGCAGGGGGTTAACGCACATACTCCCAGCGGCATGTCAATTCCGCTGCGAGTATGCGCTCTATAGGAATGGATTGGACTGGATCCACAGCGGTTCTCATTGCGTATTCACAGCGTGAATCCGGTAGGTGTGAAGGCACCCTTAGAGCAGCTTCACACAGGACGGAACGCAGGGGAAATCTCGCTGAGAGTGCAGCGCGAACAGTTATGATCCAAGGTCCTGTCAGTTCCTATTTGAATGCATACTTGCAGCGGATCTTTCTTTGCTGCACAGGGTCCCGGCTTCCTGCTTTCCCGCCTAGCCAATCAGTGGCTGCGGCTGGGCAACACACTGATTGGCCGGACGGGAGAGCAGGAAGCCAGATTGAGGACGGGTAATGTATGCGCTGGCAATGTGTATTCACATAAGAACTGTCAAGACCTTGGATCATAACGGATCTCGCTGCAAAACTCAAAGCGAGATTTCTGCTGCGATCCATCCTGTGTGAAGCTGCCCTGAGGGGGTTTGCAGATTAAGTAACATTTATTAAATCAGGTGTGTAACACATGGTGCACAGATCTCTCTTACCAGTTCCATGTTTCCTCTCCTAAAAGGAAGCTATCAGCACATCGGAGGCTATAGGGACATATCAGCACATCAGAGGCTATAGGGACATGTCTGTATATTAGAGGCTATAGGGACATATCAGCATATTAGAGGTTATAGGGACATATCAGCATATTAGAGGCTATAGGGACATATCAGTACATTAGAGGCTATAGGGACATGTCCGTATATTAGAGGCTATAGGGACATATCAGCATATTAGAGGCTATAGGGACATATCAGCATATTAGAGGCTATAGGGACATAGTATATTAGAGGCTATAGGGACATATCAGCATATTGAGGCTATAGGGACATATCAGCATATTGAGGCTATAGGGACATGTCCGTATATTAGAGGCTATAGGGACATATCAGCATATTAGAGGTTATAGGGACATATCAGCATATTAGAGGCTATAGGGACATATCAGCATATTAGAGGCTATAGGGACATATCAGCATATTAGAGGCTTTAGGGACATATCAGCATATTAGAGGCTATAGGGACATATCAGCACATTAGAGGCTATAGGGACATATCAGCACATTAGAGGCTATAGGGACATATCAGCATATTAGAGGTTATAGGGACATATCAGCATATTAGAGGCTATAGGGACATATCAGCATATTAGAGGTTATAGGGACATATCAGCATATTAGAGATATAGGGACATATCAGCATATTAGAGATATAGGGACATATCAGCATATTAGAGGCTATAGGGACATATCAGTATATTAGAGGCTATAGGGACATATCAGCATATAAGAGGCTATAGGGACATATCAGTATATTAGAGGCTATAGGGACATATCAGCATATAAGAGGCTATAGGGACATATAAGTACATTAGAGGCTATAGGGACATATCAGCATATTAGAGGCTTTAGGGACATATCAGCATATTAGAGGCTATAGGGACATATCAGCACATTAGAGGCTATAGGGACATATCAGCACATTAGAGGCTATAGGGACATATCAGCATATTAGAGGTTATAGGGACATATCAGCATATTAGAGGCTATAGGGACATATCAGCATATTAGAGGTTATAGGGACATATCAGCATATTAGAGATATAGGGACATATCAGCATATTAGAGATATAGGGACATATCAGCATATTAGAGGCTATAGGGACATATCAGTATATTAGAGGCTATAGGGACATATCAGCATATAAGAGGCTATAGGGACATATCAGTATATTAGAGGCTATAGGGACATATCAGCATATAAGAGGCTATAGGGACATATAAGTACATTAGAGGCTATAGGGACATATCAGTACATTAGAGGCTATAGGGACATATCAGCATATTAGAGGCTATAGGGACATATCAGCATATTAGAGGCTATAGGGAGATATCAGCATATTAGAGGCTATAGGGAGATATCAGTATATTAGAGGCTATAGGGACATATCAGCATATTAGAGGCTATAGGGACATATCAGCATATTAGAGGCTATAGGGACATATAAGTACATTAGAGGCTATAGGGACATATCAGCATATAAGAGGCTATAGGGACATATCAGTATATTAGAGGCTATAGGGACATATCAGTATATTAGAGGCTATAGGGACATATCAGCATATAAGAGGCTATAGGGACATATAAGTACATTAGAGGCTATAGGGACATATCAGTACATTAGAGGCTATAGGGACATATAAGTACATTAGAGGCTATAGGGACATATCAGCATATAAGAGGCTATAGGGACATATCAGCATATAAGAGGCTATAGGGACATATCAGCATATAAGAGGCTATAGGGACATATCAGTATATTAGAGGCTATAGGGACATATCAGTATATTAGAGGCTATAGGGACATATCAGCATATAAGAGGCTATAGGGACATATAAGTACATTAGAGGCTATAGGGACATATCAGTACATTAGAGGCTATAGGGACATATCAGCATATTAGAGGCTATAGGGACATATCAGCATATTAGAGGCTATAGGGACATATCAGTATATTAGAGGCTATAGGGACATATCAGCATATTAGAGGCTATAGGGACATATCAGTATATTAGAGGCTATAGGGAAATATCAGCAGGTAAGAAAATAGCTGATATGTCCCTATAGTGCATGGCGCCAGTTTTGTGTACTTTCTACTTTAATACATACGCTAACGAAGTGGTTTGGTGCACTGGGGTGGGACTATTACCCTTAGTGCATTGATCTGCCCCAGCCGCACCGCCCCTTTTCATCCAGTGCTCTGCAGTGATGAGTGCTGAAGTGACGTCCCTGCCGAGTGCCGCCCCAATAGTCATTAGAATCAGAATCATCCTTTAATAGGCATCTCTATTGCCACTACCACAGTGACTGACCCCAGGAGTTTACAATAATACTGAGAATGTGTAACAACCTGATAGGTTCCATAATTTGGATGCAAATATAGGCAGCAGGTAATCAATACATAGCAGCCAACCAGGGCCATTAGTAAGTCTACATCTCTGAAATCGTCCAGTTTTAGAAATCATCGTCCATTTGAAACACATTTTCAGGCATCAGTTTATCTTAATGGGAAAATCCTTTAAAGGCATGCTACCACCCAGTTAATGTCATGGAGGACTTAAAGTAAGCTTGTCACATTAAAAATACTGTCCTACTGTATCTTGTTAGAGAGCACAGAGCTGATAGTTTTAGATAGAATGTTACTTAGACTTTATTAAATGTATTACATTTGCATTTCAGTGGGTAAATCTACTCAATGACTGATGGTTTTCTCAGTGTTCCTATAGTGTCAGAATCTACCCATCCCACTTCATTAAATGGATCACATCCGCCAGGGGAATTGGCATGTGATCAACTGCTTAAAAGTTAAAGTGAACCCGGGTATAAAGTGTCAGTGTGCTAAATAGATTTGTTCCAAGGATGCCCAGGAGGCCAATCTATGTCCTTGTTTTTTGTTTCTTTGTTTTTTTGTTTTTTAATAGGGAAACGACGAGGAGCTATATATATATAGATTGGCAGTCAGAGACAGTGACACAAACTTGTATAAAACAGAGATGCCCCTGTTTGTTTATTGAAACCAAAAGAAATTCAGCCTTACATACAGGCACAAAGTAAAATAAATCCTGCTCGTCTGAGCTCTAACTAACACAGCAAATCCTAGCTATACAGGTGACTTGCTACCAGTCACCCAACATAAAACAACATCAGTTGGTACAATACCAGTGTGGCTCAAAGTCCCAGCAGAAGCTTTAGCAGCCCTGACCCTCTCCACAGCCAGGAGAGACCTCCATGCACAGCCACAGCTCTACACACTCTGTGCCTCCTCTTATGAGACCTGTGATCAGTGGCCTCCAGCACCTGGGCTGACTTGGCCAGATAGAAAAACTTGGACTGGCCAGAAAGGGAATGACCAACCTGCCTGTTATTCCATAAAAATCCAGGCCCTTTTATAGCAACTAAAAACAGTCCCATAGCAAGTAGTTTGCTATGGGTTTTAACTTTCCTGGATTCCTCCATATTTCACCCAGCTTTCCCTGGATGAGGTATGGACTTTCTGGAACCTAGTGTTCACATATTACAGTTACCTCGGGGAGATATAGCGATTCCCAACCACAATCCCTGTCACTGTCTCACATACCCTCCCCCTCTGTTCGAACCTGTGGGGGCGAACTTTTTTGGCCATCAAGCAGTGTGTCCCGGACAGCGCATCTGCGTTACTTTGAAGTTTACCTGACCTGTGCTCTACTGAGAACTTAAAATTCTGTAACGTGAGGAACCACCTTGTAACTCGTGCATTTCGTTCCTTGGCCTGACTCATCCAGGTAAGAGGGGCGTGATCTGTAACCAACTTAAAATGTCGGCCTAACAAATAATACCTGAGCGATTCTAAGGCCCATTTTATTGCCAAGCATTCACGTTCCACAATGCTATAATTTTTCTCAGGTGGTGTAAGTTTCCTGCTCAGGTACGTTACAGGGTGTTCTTCACCTCCTACCTCCTGTGAAAGAACGGCACCTAAACCCACATCAGACGCATCTGTCTGAAGTACAAAGGTCTTTGCAAAATCTGGGGTGATCAACACTGGTTCACTACACAGAACTGACTAACTTTTGAAAATGCCCCCTCGGCTTCTGCACTCCACTTGACCATAACAGACTTGTTACCCTTAGTAAGATCGGTCAGGGGAGCGGCTATGGTAGCAAAGTTCGGTATGAACCTGCGATAATACCCCACTATACCCAAAAAGGCTCTCACTTGTTTCTTGGTTAAGGGTTTGGGCCAATTTTGGATAGCTTCCAACTTGTTTACTTGGGGTTTAATCACACCTCTTCCTATTACATACCCCAGGTAATGGGCTTCTTCCAGACCTAAAGCACACTTTTTAGGGTTGGCCGTTAACCCTGCCGCCCTGAGGGAATCTACTACTGCTTGCACTTTTGCCAAATGACTTTCCCAGTCATTACTGAAAACAATGATACCATCCAGATATGCGGAGGCATACCTGCGATGGGGTTTGAAGATTATGTCCATTAACCTTTGGAATGTGGCGGGGGCTCCATGTAAGCAAAAGGGTAAACAGACATACTGAAAGAGACCATCTGGGGTGACAAATGCGGTTTTCTCTTTAGCAGTGTCAGTGAGGGGTACCTGCCAATATCCTTTAGTAAGGTCCAGGGTAGAGAAAAACCTAGCATGGCCAAGCCGCTCAGTTAATTCATCAACCCTTGGCATTGGGTATGCGTTTTGACTCCTCATTAAGTTTTCGGAAGTCATTACAAAACCGAAGTGTCCCATCTGGTTTTGGAATGAGGACTATGGGACTTGACCACTCACTTTTTGACTCCTCAATAACCCCGAGGTCCAACATGCTTCTGACCTCTTCTGATATGGCCTGCCTACGAGCTTCTGGTACCCTGTATGGCTTCACATGAACCCGTACCTGTGGTTCGGTGACAATGTCATGTTTTATCACAGAAGTGCCCCCAGGCAAATCTGAGAACACATCTTTGTTTCTAAGGACAAACTCCGTTGTCTCCTGTTTTTGGGCTCTGGATAATGTATCTGATATCCGCACCTCTGGGACCTTTTTACAAGGGGGGCTTACAACTGATACGGGCTCTACTGAAAAATCCTTACTAGTGGGGGCTCCTGCCGACAGAGACTCTCTGTCCTTCCATGGTTTGAGTAAATTTACATGGTACAGCTGTTCTGGCTTTTGTCTACCTGGCTGGTGCACCTTATAATTTACAGGTCCCACTCTCTCGATCACCTCATACGGCCCTTGCCACTTAGCTAGAAACTTACTCTCCACAGTTGGTACTAGCAACAACACTCGATCACCTGGGCTAAAGGTTCTAATTTTAGCAGACCTATTGTAGACACGGCTTTGTGCCTCTTGCGATTGCTGTAAGTGGTCCTTGACTATGGGCATGACAGCAGCAATCCTATCTTGCATAAGGGAAATATGCTCTATTACACTTCTATAAGGAGTGCGCTCCTGCTCCCAGGTTTCCTTAGCAATGTCAAGGAGTCCACGTGGGTGTCTGCCATACACCAACTCGAATGGGGAAAAACCTGTTTAGGATTGGAGAACCTCACGGATGGAAAACATTAAATAATGCAAAAGACAATCCCAATCCTTCCCATCCTTACTAACCACCCTTTTCAACATGCTTTTTAATGTCTTATTTAACCAAACCGTCCGTTTGTGGGTGATACACAGATGTACGCAGGTGTTTAATTTTCAATAGCTTACACATTTCTTTCGTGACCTTTGACATGAAGGGTGTCCCCTGATCTGTAAGGATCTCTTTTGGAATACCTGTGCGAGAGAACATGTGGAAAAGCTCTTTAGCAATTAATTTAGCGGAGGTGTTTCTCAGAGGCACAGCCTCTGGATAGCGTGTAGCATAGTCTAACACCACTAAGATATATTGATGTCCTCTTGCGGACTTAACTACAGGGCCGACCAAATCCATGGCTATCCTTTCAAAAGGCACCTCTATAATGGGTAGTGGTACTAAAGGACTCCTAAAATGTGACACAGGAGCAGTGAGCTGACATTCTGGGCATGACTCACAGTACCTCTGTACTTCCTTATGGACCCCTGGCCAATAAAAGTGCTGCAGAATACGCTTTTTGGTCTTTTCGCATCCCAGGTGACCACCAAGTATATGTTTGTGTGCAAGATTCAAGACCATTCTGCGATGTGGAAAGATGTAGTAGGCTCTCTAGAGGAGGGTGGTGTGGTAGAGAAAATATATATACTTAAATAAACAATTTGAAATATTATTGAACATTTATTATAACCTTATAAATGGGTATGATGATTGGTCAGTACCTAATTGTACCGAAACAATGATTAAGAAATATTCCAATAAATAAACCTTAAAATAAATTCCAATCGTTATGCAATAAAAATGTAAAAAGTAAAATAAATAAAATGCAAAGAGCCTAGTGGTACCGGCTGTGCCGGGCCCAGCGCAGACAGTCCACACAACAGTGTTATGCGATTTTCCCGAGTTCCTGTATCAGATCTTAGATCATATCGGTATCTATGATTATCGTGATCCCGTTTGGCACAATATCAATCCTTGTAAGTCTTGTATGTTATATCAAGATAACCAATGGATGAGTCTTTTAAATCGCTTATCGCTTAGTAGTTTTATATAGCTGCAATAGAAGTAGCGGGCCCCATGCGTGTTATCCAAAATTCTTTGCTGAGAGGCGCTGAGACAGTAGTGCACTCGAGGGGGTGATTTACGATATACTATATACATCAGTTAGGTGCAGCAAACCTTAAGGGTATAAACCCACACACCATATACGCAGCAGATATGCAACAAATACGCAGCAGATTTGTTGGTACAGATTTGATGCTGTGTTCAGTTATTTAGATCTAATCTGCTGCGAGTTTGCTGCGAGTTTGCTGCGAGTTTGCTGCGTATCGCAGCAGTAAATACGTGCATATACGATGTGTGGGTTTATACCCTAATACTCTTTTCTCCTCATTCTGCGATGTGGTTGAGGTACCACTAGTTGCTCCACAACTTCCCCACGTATGTTATCTATGCTTTACAGAAGATCCTGGGTGACTGCCTTGTGTGGGTACATCTTGTTGGCCCCTGGAAATTGTGACACCCCATTTATCACGGTAACATTCTCTCTGGCTTTTATCAAGGTGGGATCCCTGAGCTGAGCAGTGCCAAAGTTATCACGTGACACTTCTAAGTCAGGCATATCAGAAACTTCTTCCTGGACTTCACCCTCACCAGCCAGTACAGCTAAGGGAACATTGTCACTTTCTGTGGTCACCCCTACGGCTGGTACCTCAGCATCTGGGTCAAATGGAACCGGGGTTACCTCATGACATACATTATCAATAGCAACATTCTCAGTGTAAGTTACCTGTTTTCCCCGCCACAAGTCCCAAAATAGGGGAAAATCTCTTCCCAGTATCACATTATACATTAGAGACTTAACCACACCCACTTCATGAGACGCTATCCCACAAGTAGACGTTATTGGGACCACAGCGGTAGGATACTCTCTGGTTTCACCATGTATGCACAAGACCCCGACAGTATGTCCACTGTGTGTTCCAGGGTCTATTAGAGAGCCATGCACTAAAGTCACCAAGCTCCCAGAGTCCAGCAGAGCTAGTACTGCATAACCTCCAATTGACACAGTACACATTTGAGGTTCAGTCTCTGACATAGTCTCTGCAGCAAGAACAGGTCGTGCAAATAAGGAGATACGTCTGGAGGTGTTGCATTCCATGGGCTCAGTCGTCAGGGGACAATTAGCAGCTATATGCCCCAGTTCATGGCACCGCCAACACTGTATACGGCCCCGGTCTCGACCTTGAGACCATGGTCGTTGACCAAATGTCCCACTGTTCCTGGGCCCAACCGCTAGGTCCCCCTCTGAGCCACCTCCCCTTGAGACCTTTTGCACCCCTTTAGTAACTGGAACAGTCTTACCAGTTGGCTTCAATGGCTTGTTGTCCCTGGAGCTGGCACGTCTTGGCGACACCTGTAGTAGCTCCTCTTTGGCGCTATACCTCTCCACAAGATTCAGAAGCTTGGCCCAGCTTGTCCAACCCAGCGCTGGATCCTTGGAGGAAGGGAACGGATGAACTTGTCCAGGACCACTCTCTCCACAATTTGTCCAAGGGTACTGTCCTCAGGCTGTAGCCACTTCTTAACAAGATGGATCAGGTCATGCATCTGTGACCGTGGTGGTGAGCTTTCAGAAAAAGTCCAGTTGTGCACCCGGCCTGCTCGCACATGCATATTGACCCCAAGTCTGGCAAGGATCTCACCTTTGAGCTTCTGATAGTCTCTGGAGTCTTGCTCACTCAAGTCATAGTACGCCTTCTGGGATTCTCCAGTCAGAAATGGCGCCCATCTGCCCACTGGTCATCCGGTAACTTCTCACGCTCTGCAACTCTTTCAAAGACAATGAGATAGGCTTCCACGTCATCTATGGGTGTCATCTTTTGGAATGATGTCTGTACAGTGGCCCTTGCAGATGGCTGCGGACCCTGAGTCCCTTGCAGTACAGAGCTGTTTCCTGCAGTTCGCTGAGCTGAGATTGCCTCGGCCATTTTCTCCACCACTAGCCTGTGTGCCTCATTTTGCTGCTGAAGCATGGCCCGGGTTTCTTGCTGTTGCTTCAGCATGGCCTGGGTAAATGCTTGCTGCTGCTTCTCAGCTTGCATCATGACTTGTTTCATTAAGTCCTCCATTGCAGCAGCCTCCTTTTTCAGCTCTCCTGCAGCTTTTATCCAAGACATAAACAGGTATCTCTGTACAAAGTCCTTTCAGTGTGTATGTCTCTTTAAGACTGCATTTTTATGCCCGCACCGAGCACCATATGTGGGAGATTAGCTCTGTAGAGCCGGGCAGACAGCAGGATTGGCAGTCAGAGACAGTGACACAAACTTGTATAAAACAGAGATGCCCCTGTTTGTTTATTGAAACCAAAAGAAATTCACCTCTTACATACAGGCACAAAGTAAAATAAATCCTGCTCGTCTGAGCTCTAACTAACACAGCAAATCCTGGCTATACAGGTGACTTGCTACCAGTCACCCAATATAAAAAAAACATCAGTTGGTACAATACCAGTGTGGCTCAAAGTCCCAGCAGAAGCTTTAGCAGCCCGGACCCTCTCCACCGCCAGGAGAGACCTCCATGCACAGCCACAGCTCTTGACTAAGGGTATTGCTGAGTTCCTTCTGGCTACCCCCCAACCAATTCCACCCCTCCTCTGGCCAACCTCCCAACGCGCCTCCCCCCCATTTTTCCCTATTACCTTAATACACAGACTCTCACCGACACCAGATTAGCGTTGGAATAAAACGGCCACAACAGCCTTCCTTTTATTAAAGTGCTTAAAACAGAACAATAAATAACCCATCAACAAGTATCAAAACATTATCAAATATTTATCAAATATTAACAAATATTAACTGAAATACTATCTGACTAATAAAGGTAGGGAGATCTGGCAGGGCGCCTGCAAAGCAGTACCAACTAAACTAACATTTTCCCCTAGCCGCACCGCGCCGACTCAGGAGCTGACAATAAGTCAAATGGTACTGCTAGTTCACTCCACCGTTCCCAGGGACCTATCCCAAAAGGGAACACCACAACTCACCACTCCACACTTTTTGCTAACACCAGTTAACAATTGTAAACAAGGAGAGCCATACCTATGATGGGTCCACCATTTTCAGGTCCACTTTAAGCGCCCTGCAAGACCTCCCTATGCCACGGAGAGCATGCTTGACCCCTTAAGCATGCGAACTCCGCCAAACCCTCAATGCCCTCTCAATACCGTCCTGAAGGCCCAAACACCAAATGTCAGTGCCAACCCCATTAAGGTGAACCCCGTCCTCCAGCACCTGTCCCCTGCCCGGGCCCTCAAGGTCCCTGTGACGCACCGCAATCCCCCCATTTCTGGTAACAAAACGCGACACTGCCCGGTTGACCTTGCGTCTTGCCTTATTAATACAGTCATCCGAGCGAGCATGCCGCCAATGTGAACGGGCCACAATTTCCGACCACACCAAGATGATGCCCGGGAACAAGGACCATAAACGAAGGACATCAAACTTGATGTCACGGATGAGCTCCCTGGATGACCGGACTCCCAAGTCATTCCCCCCAACATGGACTACTAGCACATCCGGAGCCCGATCCAGCCTAGAGTGGAAGTGCAATTCAGGCAGTAGCCCGCTCCATAGCATGCCCCCGACCCCAATCCACTTAATTAGAGCCTCACTCCTCGGGAAGCCCAACTGCCGACCGTCGACTCTGACACCTGCCCTCCTGGCCCCCCTGAGCACATAGGAGTGCCCCACAATCCACACCAGACACGCCTCTGCAGCTGGAAAACAAAACAACAAAAACCAAACACAATAGAACCCAAGCAGCAGCCAGCCCCCCCCCAAACAGCTAGACAGAAAGAGAGGACAGGAAAACCCCGAAAGTCATCAATCACACAGCAACTGCGGCCTCACGTACAGGCGGTACCTCAGAGACTCCCAACGCCCGATACGCTTAATGACTGCTTCCGGATGGTCCCACCTCGCCGCCTCAGCCGCGGCCCCAATACGGAAGGAGTGTGAATTAAATTCAGCAAACGGAAGACGCAAAAACTGCAACACCTTCCTGAAAACCGCCACAAACTGAAACCTAGAGAGAGATCTACCATCCGCATGCACCAGCAGCGATCCGCTAACCCCAGGTCTGACCTCTAAAAAACTCAGCAAACACCCCACCGGACAAACCGCACACCCCTCCACCTTATGCAAAGCAATCCGCACACCCTTACCCCCACGCATCGTCTTAGAACTACGCAACACACAAACCACCTGCCCCTCCCCCACATGCACGTCACCGAACTGCAAACTGCCCCCTGCCTTGCACGAAACACTCACCAGTTCACTTACCCGAAAAGCCCTGAAAAACGCCAAAACATAAGCTGCAACAAACAATCGGCGCTCATACTCGCCCCGACACACACCACCCAATTTATCAACAATATCCAGCAGCAGCGCAAATGACACGGGTCTCCTCCCATCCGGCGGAGTCCCCCGAGACCCATACCCCTTCAGGGCCTGACGCACTAAAAAATGCTTAGTCCAGTCATGTACCTGAAACAGTTTAAACCAAAAAGCCAACCCCGTCAACCGACCCCGCATTCTCGACTTGGAGACCCCCCTAGCAAAGGAATCACCCAACCAAAACAACAATGCCGTCAACACATCACCCGCAACCGGATCACAACTCACCTCTGCACAAAGACCCAACCAATCCCTCCAAGCGGCACTATAGGCAGTCCAGGTACTACAACTCACCGACCTCCTCACCAGATCTAACGCTGTCCGAACGCCAATTCCCAGAGACCGTGAGGACAGGGGGTCCCGTGTTGCTCCGCCTCCGGCGCCAACCTCCGGAACCTGTCCCACTAAACCCGAGAAAGAGCGTCAGCTATGGAATTACACACTCCCGGCACATGCTCCGCCACCACCCATGCGTTCAAAGACAGGCAAGTCAACACCAAGCGCCGTAACAAACGCACCACCGGAGGAGAGGACGCTGACAAAGAATTGATAGCATTCACCACAGACAGATTATCAGAATGCAAGCGGATCCGTTTATTCGCCAGCTGTTCCCCCCAAACCTCCACCGCCGCAACGATCGGAAACAACTCCAGCAATGCTAGATTCTTTAACAACCCAGCATCCCGCCACGAAACCGGCCAGTCACCCACCATCCACTGACCACGAAAGTACGCCCCAAAACCCACACTACCAGCCGCATCAGTGTACAAATCCAGCGCACAATTGTCCATCCAGTCGTCCTGCCACACGGACCGCCCATTGTACCGCGCCAAAAATTGCAGCCACACATGCAGATCCTCCTTCAGCTCACACGTTAACCGAACAAAATGCAACGGGCTACGAACCCCAGCTGTGGCCAAGGACAGCCGCCTTGAAAAAATCCGACCCATCGGGATAATCCGGCAGGCAAAGTTCAGTTTGCCCTGAACGGTCTGCAGGTCCGCCAGTTTGTCGAATGGCAACCTACATTCCATAGCCACAGAGTCGATTTCGATCCCCAAAAAACGGATCATGGTAGTAGGCCCTTCAGTTTTCTCAGGGGCCAGCGGGATGCCAAAACGCTTCGCCACTTTCTCCAGAGTACTCAACAAAACCGCACAACAACGGGAGCCCGGGGGGCCGATGCACAAAAAATCGTCCAAGTAATGCAAAATCGACCGGACCCCCGCCTCCTCCCGTACAACCCATTCCACAAAAGTGCTGAAACGTTCAAAATAAGCACAAGAAATCGAACAACCCATTGGGAGACAGCGGTCCACGTAAAAACAACCGTCCCACATGCATCCCAAGAGGTGAAAACACTCCGGATGAACCGGCAATAACCGAAACGCGGCCTCAATATCCGTTTTGGCCATAAGGGCCCCCGGGCCGAGGCGGCGCACCCACGACACCGCCTTATCCACGGACACATACGACACCGAACACAACTCACCGGCGATACCGTCGTTTACCGACGAACCCACAGGGTAAGACAAGTGGTGAATCAACCTAAATTTGTTAGGCTCCTTCTTGGGTACCACACCCAAGGGGGACACCCTCAGGTGAGGCCAAGGAGGAGCCCGAAAGGGGCCGGCCACACGGCCCAACGCCACTTCCTTACGCAATTTGTCCGTCACAACGGCAGGGTGCATCCTCGCCGACTTCAGGTTACGCGGCCGAAAAACCGGCGCCTCCGCCACAAACGGGATACGAAACCCCCACCGAAACCCCTCCTCCAAAAACCGCGCCGCCTCCACATCGGGATACCTATTTAGATAGGGGAGCATCTCTTCGACCCTCACCGGTGTCGCCCCTCTTACCAGCAGCGTCGGGCTGACCACCTCTGGCCCTCTTGAAACACTTCGCTGCGCTGTGGTTACCGCCGCAGTGAGAACATTCATGTTTGAAGCGGCAGGTGCCCGGAAACCGGCACTGCCCCTCGTTAAACTGCCAACAGCAGCCGGGCCGCCGTGAGGCCGAGGGCCCCTGTGAATCAGCGGAACCCCCGCCCCCCCCCCCCCCCAAACGGCTGCTGAGGCGCTCTAGCAGCAACCATAAGGCGCATCCACAGACTGATGTCCTTATGATCCCAGCGTATGGAGGGACGGACCGCCTTCCGCTGACGGAACTGCTCATCATAACGGAGCCAGGCCGTCCCTCCATACACCCTATATGCTTCCCCCACAGAATCCAAATAACAAAACAGGCCCGAACAATTCTGAGGAGCCTTCTCCCCAATCACGCTGGCCAATATGGCAAAAGCCTGCAACCAATTGGCGAAGGTACGAGGAATGAGGCGATACCGCCGCCGCTCCTCCTCTTCCTTCTTAGACTCCGTGATTTTAACCCTGTCCAAATTAAATTTCTCCAAAGGAAGGAGGGAGAAAATCTCGACGTATTCGTCCTTCCAGATCTTCTCCCTCACTTCTTGTTTTAAATGCGCCCCCAAGGGGCCATCAAAACACACATAGACCTCGCCCCTCGCTGCATCATCCAAACGGACGGAATCCAGCGGGGGGGCGGAGGCCACCGTCACCGAAGTAGGGGCTGACGGGGCGCCCACCGAGCCCCCCGACCCCACCCCCGTCTGCGCCAGAGACTCAACTAACCCCTGGGACCCTTGCAAGGCCACCGACCCCGCAGGTCCCACCCATGCACCAACCGGAGGCGGCACACTCGGCCCAGCCCCCCACCGACCCAAGAACGTACTGACCCCCGCTAACAACTGCCCCACCCAAGCATCCGACACTGACACACCAGCATGAGAGATAGTAGAAGGAAGGACAGCCCGCATATCCCCCCCCACAGAAGACACAGCAGCGGACAACATAGAAGGCTGTGACTCACCTAGCTGCCTCTGGCCCGGAGCCGGAACAGCCGTAGACCCGGATCCACGAAGAGACGGGCCTTTGTCCCCCGATCCACGATCGGAACCCGCAGATGCTGAGGACCCCGAGAAGGAGGCGCGCCGGGCGGTCACCTCACCACCGACCGTCCTGGGACTAGCCAGCCCCGTAACTTCTCCTGGCTCTGGTCCCGTGTAGTCATCAGGAGGAGCCGTTGCCACGACTCCACGGTGTCGCCTACGAGTTCCGGCTCCCGCCCGTGTGCCGGCGGTCACAGATGTCGGGGCTCCTGCCCCCCCACGTTCCGCTTCGGCCACAGCAGCGGCCCCAACCCCGGCAGGGGAAGGACACTGCTCACTCCTGTGAACGCTCCTCAAACGCCGGGCTGCACTGCCGCTGGGGAGGACAGGCAATGCAGCCGCACGGGTCCTGCGTGCAGCCGGGGGTGAGGGGGGAGCAGAGGCAGAGGCTAGCAGAGACAGCTCCTCCCCCTCACCCCGGTCCCAGCACGCCGAGGGATTCCTCCTGGCCCGGCCACCACGTGTAGCCACCGCAGGCCCACCAGCAGCCTCCAGAGGGTCCCCTTGGGGGCTCCCGGCGCGACGGGACGCCCTCGTCGATCGGGGAGCAGCATCCCCACCGGAAGAGGACACAGGGAGCAGAGGAGCGCGAGCCGATGGATTCCGTCTGGCGTGCTCACCAGCGGTGGCCGGAGCCGGCCCGCGGGAGCCGCCCGGAGGGTCCCTGGAGGGGCTCCTTGCTCGCCGCCGTCTTTTAGGGCCAGGGGAGGGATTGAGCCGCACTGGCGGCCGGCTCCTGCGCGGCCGCCGCTCCTGGGACAGTCGGGGGGCCGAGGGGCCCGGCGTCGATGCCATCAGCGGCGGGGAAAGCGGGGGCTCTATGGCAAGCCTAACCTGCTCCTGCAGCCACGCAGCCCCTCTCTCCTCCACCATGCTCCTCAGGGAACGAAGAATCGCCTGGTCAGCCATGGAACAGTGCAGCCTCCTCTCTTCACTGAAGCTGGTCCGGCGTGCACTGAAGATCACGTGGCTCCTTTTCCTGCTCAGAACTCCAGGGCTCCTCCTCTGGTAAAGGACTGCAACCAATCCCCTTCTTTGCTAATATCACTGAACTTAGCTTGACCCCTTCCCCTCACACCTTCTCCTCTACCACTCACTTAACCCTTTCATTACCCCCTCCCAGTCCCAGCTAAACCCAGTCATGCAGGGCCTCCGCTATACTGCGCCCGCTCCGTGCCCTTCCTATACACTCTGTGCCTCCTCTTATGAGACCTGTGATCAGTGGCCTCCAGCACCTGGGCTGACTTGGCCAGATAGAAAAACCTGGACTGGCCAGAAAGGGAATGACCAACCTGCCTGTCATTCCATAAAAATCCAGGCCCTTTTACAGCAACTAAAACAGTCCCATAGCAAGTAGTTTGCTATGGGTTTTAACTTTCCTGGATTCCTCCATATCTCACCCAGCTTTCCCTGGATGAGGTATGGACTTTCTGGAACCTAGTGTTCACATATGACAGGTACCTCGGGGAGATATAGTGATTCCCAACCACAATCCCTGTCACTGTCTCACAATATCTATATGACGTTTATGTACATTGTAACTTATGCAGATGAAAGTAGTAATCATATTGGTTGCTAATGCTTCAGTATACCTTCCCAACTACCGTGTGTGTGTGAGGAAGGGTGTGTGAAATCATCTTTGTGAGGTAAAATCTAAGCTACAGAACATTCTACCATTTATTTCTATGGGTCTGTTTTGAGGCAGCCACGCCTAGCAACCAATTAGATTTCATCTCCTCTTGAAGATGAAAGTAGTAATCATATTGGTTGCTAGGCCTCAGTATACCGTCCCAACTATCATTAATGTGTTTGTTTGTGTGTGTGTGAGGAGGGGTGTGTGGTCAGACATTATCTTTGTGAGGTAAAATCTGATCTCCAGAACATTCTACCATTTATGTCTATGGGTCTGTTTTTCCCCAACCCTCTCCTCGTGGCTGTTTATATCTGTGACTTTGATTCTTTGGATTTTCACATTTATGTCTCTATAGCTCTGGCTGAGGCTGATCCTCTCACGTGTGCATTGCTGGGAGCAAGCTCTAATGATGTCACCTGTGTATGCAGTGAGGAGATTCTCCCATTCATTTCTATGGGGCTCTCTTCCCCATCCCCCTCCTCTCCTGTACACCTGGCAAGGATAGGACCTTCGCTCTAACCTTCCCGGGCACCCAATGTATCTGCCTGCCAAATTTGGGGTCAAACTGTTCGGGCGGTCGGAAGTCTATAGAGGACAGACAGACGTACAGATGGACGGACAGACAGATATTTTTATTATATAGATATCTATAGATCTCAATGCATTGGACAGTCCCTAGTTTAAGAAGCGGCATCTGCATGGCTAGATTCCATGGCACAGTAGGTACGGCCGTCTTAAAGCGCATAAATGTTCCATATACCAACCTACTAGATTTGATCAAAGATCCAATTTATCCTAACAAGCTGGATAATGTCACATTGAGCAAAAAGAAATTTTTAACACGGAGCACATTTATATTGCAGATGTCTTTAATAATAGGTATTCGCCTTGAGCTTGGAATAAAAGACGAGCAAATAGACTCGCTGAAAGTCGGATGTGTGACCTGCCGTAATATGGTGAATAGCTTTGCCCTTCCAAACCCAGATGATTCCATTCTCCCTATCTCTTATCCCTGATCCTAGTTATTCACTTTCTATGATGGATTGAATGCTGTAAACTCTCGTCAACATTGTTTTATAAAATGATCATGAACATAACCGTCAATCGTAAGCGGGCGCCTAGCACATGCCAGTCTCCAATACAAAACCATGGATCTTTTTTTATCTTCTTCGCAAAACATTGCCAATGCCTAAAATACAATTTATATGTGTGATTATACCAGTTTATGCTGTACATTCTCATTCATCAAATGTCTCATAAATGCAGACGCACTCGCCAGCTGAATTAGATGCCTGTCTCAAAAATCAATCCAATCACCTTCCCATGCAGATGCTTTATCAGCTCAAGCACTTTCTGCAAAGTTCCGAGCCGGTCGGTTCTCGGCGGATGCCAGTTCTGTTACTAATGATTAATTTCACAAAGAAGAGGCTATAAAGTAACTATATTAAATGGATTTAAATTCCCTCTATGCATTATAAGAGTTCAAGGACTTATGTAACTGGAAAGGGTCCATATAGGCAAGAGGGCCCACTACCATGAAAAAGGACAGACCTTCCTAGGGTCTACTGGATTATAAGTATACAGGCTCAGGGAGGGCACACCTTGAAGAGCTAAAGCATTCAATCAACTCTCACAAAAGCAAATAATCAAGAAAGTTAAGGAAGAAGTCCATCGTTTAAAAAAAAAAAACTGTGAGCCAGCAGGCGGGGGGACATAATAAACATTACTATCCAAAGTGATTATAACTATTATCCTATTATCAATACTATCCAAAGTGCTGCATCACAGGCTCCATGACCCCCACCAGAAGGCATTTTCCCCCGAGTTCAGATAATGTCAAGATTCTGGAAAATGCTCGACCAGGTTGATGGCTTACCCACTCAACCAACCGGTGATTGTATCGACGTCCCTCTCCAGTCACTGACTGGCTGAGTGGGCAGTCTGTCAACCAGGTTGTGCCGTTGGCTAAGAAGGAGAGCCCAGTGGGGATCCCAGAGTGGCAATCCAGCACTGCAAAGGCATGAGGAGAGGTAAGTAATGATTGTTTATTATGTTCCCCAGTGGCCCTGACTTTTGAAATTTTCACTAGACTTTTCCATTAAGGTTGATCCTTGTTTGCACTACACAGTCATCGGCTGCCCTACTGTACTTTTACACGGGCCGATTATCGGCTGTAGGAGTATTTCTAGCAATGGTCCTAGCTAATAATCGGCCCATGTGAAGTCTTGAGACTCTGCCCCCTCTTTCTGTAAATACAGAGGATTCAGGGGTAATGGAGGCAGCATTAGAAAATCATTTTATTTGGGAAACAGAAATCAATATGGAATGCCACATTGGCTAAAACAGGTAAAGGCAAGGGGTACACAGCAATCTATTTAATATTCTCTAATAAAAGTCTACGCTGCACTGCATAAAAAATAAAAATAAATGAATATTCATTCTTAGTGTAGTCACTGAAACCCAGCTGTCCCTGCTGAGCAATAACCACATTATTTTCAGAACTGGCACTTTTAAAGGGAATGCATCATCAGAATATTTTATGTTTTTAAATCAAGTTTTAACGTGAAATATATTTCTGAAGATTTTTTTTTCTGGTTTACTCTCTTTATATTTTAAAATACTCCTGAATTACTCCTGAAATTTTGAAGTTTCCATTATGGCCACTTGGCCTAAAACTAAGCAGAGACTTCCTGTTTTTTTTTCTATCAAGGCAGGCAGGAGTATAGTAAGAGATGACACCAGTACATTGGTAACAGAGGTGAAAATAATAACTGTTGGTCCCTTTAAGGATGACCTGCATAAAGGTCATCGAGCATGCCCAGAAGCCTTTCACATTCATTGAAATGGGACTGGTCTTGTCTATTATTTCCTATGGTTCATGGGGCTTGCTGTAAAGCATCTTTCTAAATGCTGTTAAAATTGCTCAGGCAAGATGGCAGCCCCCATAGTAATGTACAAAAAAATTATTAAATCAATTTATAATCAGAAAATAAAAATAGATTCAAGCAAATTTCAGTACCTTGCCTCTCATAAGAAAAAAAATCTAGGGGATACATTCCCTTTAAATCTGATTCAATCTTATTACAGCTAAACATGTAGTCATAAAGGAAATGTTTTTTTTACTTTTACTCAATGAGGTCCCTCTCTTTTCTTTTTAACAGACAATGGAGTCTGACTTGTTCCCCAAAACTGATATATTTAGCAAAAACTGAAACGCCATCCAACTTTATTTCTGTAATAGGATTCACACAGGGCACCAGCTGGGTCACTCTTACTAGAACATGTGCGGAGATAAAAGAAGCAAAGGATCATTCACTTGTAACAAGTAGATCTCCGGGGTGCAACATCCAGAGACAGTTAAAACTGATGAGAAGGAAAGTCACTAAGTGAGCCGGAGTCGCTGTGTGTCACTCAATGGAAGTTTACGACCAGCCATTGGGATAACAACAAAAAAGAATTACCAAAAAAAATATCATCATAAGAGCAATAAAATGGCGGAGAATTGTAGCACTGGAGGTATTCATTGATAGGGAACACTCAACATCAATTAGAAAAAAAATAACATCCCGGGATGTCATCTGCAAATAGGAGTCAGGGCATTTGTTATGAATTTAAAGTACTGAGCCATAGGCATAACTCCAGTTATAGCAGCTGCCACTGGGCCCACGGGCAGAGGGGCGGCAGGGTCACAGACAGGGACTAAATAATAACTTTTTTTTTTTGCCTGTTGCTGTAACTAGGGGGGTTATGAGAGCAAAAAAAATCAGTATGAAATTGTTCTGCAAAAGCTCTGCAATTTCTTAGCGCAAAAATGTAGATGTTTTTAACTCAAAGAAAAATATATGATATATACACTTTAGCTCTTTTTTTTTTCCCCTAGACTGCTGTAGGTAAAACCATTAAAAAAACTTCCCCTAAAATTAAAAAAGAGCGTAACTCTTGTTCCTAAGTGAGATATCATGTGAACAGGGTTCACATAAGCGAGATAAGCGAACCACTGCCCCGCCCCATAAGGAGACTAACGATTGCAGAGCACCCAGACATGCTTTGCTTTCTATGGATGATACCAGATCGTGGAATGTCCTGAACTATTCCTTTAGCCTACCTGCGCCTGTTGTACCCCTGGATTACGAGGTCCTTGGATCTTTCAGATCTGAAACTGCAATGTGAACAGGGTTGCAATACCAGATCAGTTATTAATAGAGATGAGCGAATTTGCAGTACAAACCAAGCAAGGCGCTTTGTTAGCTCGGCAGTCGGCTTATCAGCCTGCTACCTTTGAACTCCATGCTGATTTGGGTGCTGAGAAAAGCTGGATCCAGTGCTGGGAAACTAAGAGAAGTTTCCCAGGACTTCATCCAGCTTTTTCAGGAACTTGGGGAGGAGCGACACAGAGTTCAAAGGCAGCCGGCTGATAAGCCAACTGCCGAGCTAATGGAGCGCCTTGCTTGGCTTGTACTGCAAATTTGCTCATTTGTTATTAATATAGAAAAATAGGGACATTTAAAGGGGTATTCCCATTTAGGCTTGTTATCCCCTATTTATCATAAGGGGATAACAAGCTTAGCGCTGGGACCCCCACCGATCAGGAGAATGGAGATGTAAATGCAGTGATCTACTCTCTATTCACCACTGCTTAGAGCATGGGAACAACTGTCTCTCTGTTCTTGGGAATGGTGGGAGTCCTGGGGGTCAGACCCCCAGTGATCAGATTGTGATTCCCTAGGCAATCAAGATATGACAGTGTCTCACTGTAGCCAGAGGAATAGATTAGTGTAAAGGACTGTGTAGGGACAGCTTGTCCAGTATATGCAGCAGCACTTCTCATGAAGATGTGATCAAGAGAGAAGAGGGATGCCTCTACATGGATCGGAATTACCAAGTACCAGAAGAGACAGATCCCACCTAAGAGAGAAAGAGCTGTAGCTTGCTTCAGTATATGGCGCATGAGACCAGCTACACTCTGTCTCATTCATCTGAAGCCAGCAAGTAAGGAGGAGCACAACCTAGACAATATCATCTGCTGGGAGAAACCATTAGCCACTGCATTGCTTCCCGTTTTAACTATTCAACTATTGTAACTATTACTCGTGCTGCCTACATACACCGCCCGCCAGGAACAGTCCACATGGTTGAGCTCCATTTTAAGTAACATATTGTTTAGGAGCTTTCAGGAACTTTTTAGCATTATAAAAAAGTAGTGACATTAAAAGGGGTACTTTTTTTCTTTCAAATCAACTAGTTTCAAAAAGCTATATAGATTTGTAAATTACTTCTATTTAAAAATCTCATATGTTCCAGTACTTATCAGCTGCTGTATGTCCTGAAAGAAGTGGTGTATTCTTTCTAGTCTGACACAGTGCTCTCTGCTGCCACCTCTGTCCGAGACAGGAACTGTCCAAAGAAGCAGCAAATTCCTATAGAAAACCTTTCCTTCTCTGGACAGTTCCTTTTCCAGACAGTGGTGGCAGCAGAGAGAACTGTTTCTGACTGGGAAGAAAACACCACTTCCTGCAGGACATACAGCAGCTGACAAGTATAGGAAGATGTGAGATTGTTAAATAGAAGTAATTTACAAATCTCTATAACTTTCTGAAACCAGTTGATTACAAAAAAAACCCAAAAACTGGAGTACCCCTTCAATGGGAATGTGAGATCGCGTTACCACCTACACCCAGGCAAACCCATGCTTCACAAGTGCAGCAATGAAGTAAAAGGGGCTGAGCTGCAATACCATGCACAGTCTATAGAAAAGAGTGGTGCTGTTTCTGAAAGAAAGTAGTCATATGCTTCCAATCTCATACAGTCGCCTTAATCTTTTACTCACCCAGCTATTTTAGCTATTCCCATAACCACTATAAAATACCACTGTAAACCATCATAGATACTTAACCAGCGTAGATCACTATGACCACTATCATCAGTCCCCATACCACTTCAGTTTATTGTTAATAAGGTAAAGCGCCAATCAGTGGCGGATTAAATGTACCCAGGGCCCCGGGCTGTCCACCCAACCTGGGCCCCCCCCCCAGTCAATCTGCCCACATTATGATCCGCTACTGCCCTCCCCCCACGCTGTCCCCAAAAAAACACTGCCTGCCTCCCCTCCCTGCTAACCCCATTAAACATAATGTTTGGTCCCTTGCTGCTACCCCCAGTAAGCATTGCCCACCCCACTTCCCCCAATAAACATATTGCCAACTCACCCTGATGTTGCCCCCCCCCCCCCCCCCCCCAAGGTCACAGCAGCAAGGAGGATGACAGGAGAGGAGGGGGCTGATCTTATAGGGGAGGTCACAGCAGCACAGAGGATGTCAGGAGAGGAGGGGGCTGATCTTATAGGAGAGGTCACAGCAGCACAGAGGATGTCAGGAGAGGAGGGGGCTGATCTTATAGGGGAGGTCACAGCAGCACAGAGGATGTCAGGAGAGGAGGGGGCTGATCTTATAGGGGAGGTCACAGCAGCACAGAGGATGTCAGGAGAGGAGGGTGCTGGTCTATAGGGGAGGTCACAGCACCACAGAGGATGTCAGGAGAGGAGGGGGCTGATCTTATAGGAGAGGTCACAGCAGCACAGAGGATGTCAGGAGAGGAGGGGGCTGATCTTATAGGGGAGGACACAGCACCACAGAGGATGTCAGGAGAGGAGGGGGCTGATACTATAGGAGAGGACACAGCAGCACAGAGGATGTCAGGAGAGGAGGGGCTGATACTATAGGAGAGGACACAGCAGCACAGAGGATGTCAGGAGAGGAGGGTGCTGATCTTATAGGAGAGGACACAGCACCACAGAGGATGTCAGGAGAGGAGGGGGCTGATCTTATAGGAGAGGTCACAGCAGCACAGAGGATGTCAGGAGAGGAGGGGGCTGATCTTATAGGGGAGGACACAGCAGCACAGAGGATGTCAGGAGAGGAGGGTGCTAATCCTATAGGAGATGGTCCCCCTTTCCCCCCTTTATAGATGACCCCCCTCTTTCCCCTTTATAGATGGTCCCCCTCTTTCCCCTTTTATAGATGGTCCCCCTCTTTCCCCCCCTTATAGATGGTCCCCCTCTTCCCCCCCTTATAGATGGTCCCCCTCTTTCCCCCCCTTATAGATGGTCCCCCTCTTTCCCCCCTTATAGATGGTCCCCCTCTTTTCCCCTTTATAGATGGTCCCCCTCTTTCCCCCCTTATAGATGGTCCCCCTCTCCCCCCCCCCTTATAGATGGTCCCCCTCTTTTCCCCTTTATAGATGGTCCCCCTCTTTCCCCCCCTTATAGATGGTCCCCCTCTTTCCCTCTCTATAGATGGTCCCCCTCTCTCCCCCCTTTATAAATGGTCCCCCTCTTTTCCCCTTTATAGATGGTCCCCCTCTTTCCCCCCCTTATAGATGGTCCCCCTCTTCCCCCCCTTATAGATGGTCCCCCTCTTTCCCCCTTATAGATGGTCCCCCTCTTTCCCCCCCTTATAGATGGTCCCCCTCTTTCCCTCTCTATAGATGGTCCCCCTCTCTCCCCCTTTATAAATGGTCCCCCTCTTTTCCCCTTTATAGATGGTCCCCCTCTTTCCCCCCCTTATAGATGGTCCCCCTCTTCCCCCCCTTATAGATGGTCCCCCTCTTTCCCCCCTTATAGATGGTGCCCCTCTTTCCCCCCTTATAGATGGTCCCCCTCTTTCCCCCCTTATAGATGGTCCCCCTCTTTTCCCCTTTATAGATGGTCCCCCTCTTTCCCCCCTTTATAGATGGTCCCCCTCTTTCCCCCCTTATAGATGGTCCCCCTCTTTCCCTCTCTATAGATGGTCCCCCTCTTTCCCCCCTTTATAGATGGTCCCCCTCTTTCCCCCCCCCTTATAGATGGTGCCCCTCTTTCCCCGCTTATAGATGGTCCCCCTCTTTCCCCCCTTATAGATGGTCCCCCTCTTTCCCCCCTTATAGATGGTCCCCCTCTTTCCCCCCTTTATAGATGGTCCCCCTCTTTCCCCCCTTATAGATGGTCCCCCTCTTTCCCTCTCTATAGATGGTCCCCCTCTTTCCCCCCTTTATAGATGGTCCCCCTCTTTTTCCCTTTATAGATGGTCCCCCTCTTTTCCCCTTTATAGATGGTCCCCCTCTTTTCCCCCTTTATAGATGGTCCCCCTCTTTCCCCCCTTTATAGATGGTCCCCCTCTTTCCCCCCTTTATAGATGGTCCCCCTCTTTCCCCCCTTTATAGATGGTCCCCCTCTTTCCCCCCTTTATAGATGGTCCCCCTCTTTCCCCCCTTATAGATGGTCCTCCTCTTTCCCTCTCTATAGATGGTCCCCCTCTCTCCCCCTTTATAAATGGTCCCCCTTTTTCCCCCCCTTATAGATGGTCCCCCTCTTTCCCTCTCTATAGATGGTCCCCCTCTCTCCCCCTTTATAAATGGTCCCCCTCTTTCCCCCCCTTATAGATGGTCCCCCTCTTCCCCCCCTTATAGATGGTCCCCCTCTTTCCCCCCTTATAGATGGTCCCCCTCTTTCCCCCCCCTTATAGATGGTCCCCCTCTTTCCCTCTCTATAGATGGTCCCCCTCTCTCCCCCTTTACAAATGGTCCCCCTCTTTTCCCCTTTTATAGATGGTCCCCCTCTTTCCCCCCCTTATAGATGGTCCCCCTCTTTCCCTCTCTATAGATGGTCCCCCTCTCTCCCCCTTTATAAATGGTCCCCCTCTCCCCCCTCCCTTATAGATGGTCCCCCTCTTTTCCCCTTTATAGATGGTCCCCCTCTTTCCCCCCCTTATAGATGGTCCCCCTCTTCCCCCCCTTATAGATGGCCCCCCTCTTTCCCCCCTTATAGATGGTCCCCCTCTTTCCCCCCCCCTTATAGATGGTCCCCCTCTTTCCCCCCTTATAGATGGTCCCCCTCTTTCCCCCCTTATAGATGGTCCCCCTCTTTTCCCCTTTATAGATGGTCCCCCTCTTTCCCCCCTTTATAGATGGTCTCCCTCTTTCCCCCCTTATAGATGGTCCCCCTCTTTCCCTCTCTATAGATGGTCCCCCTCTTTCCCCCCTTTATAGATGGTCCCCCTCTTTTTCCCTTTATAGATGGTCCCCCTCGTTTCCCCTTTATAGATGGTCCCCCTCTTTCCCCCCTTTATAGATGGTCCCCCTCTTTCCCCCCTTATAGATGGTCCCCCTCTTTCCCCCCTTTATAGATGGTCCCCCTCTTTCCCCCCTTTATAGATGGTCCCCCTCTTTTTCCCTTTATAGATGGTCCCCCTCTTTATAGATGGTCCCCCTCTTTTTCCCTTTATAGATGGTCCCCCTCTTTATAGATGGTCCCCCTCTTTTTCCCTTTATAGATGGTCCCCCTCTTTTTCCCTTTATAGATGGCCCCCCTCTTTTTCCCTTTATAGATGGTCCCCCTCTTTCCCCCCTTTATAGATGGTCCCCCTCTTTATAGATGGTCCCCCTCTTTCCTCCCTTTATAGATGGTCTCCCTCTTTTTCCCTTTATAGATGGTCCCCCTCTGCTCCCCCCCCTTATAGATGGTCCCCCTCTGCTCCCCCCCCCCCTTGCACAGAAGTCAGTAAATAAAAAAACAAAACACAACTCACCTGCCATCCGTTCCCCCGTCGATCCTCTCGGCTCCTGGTCTGTCCCCGGCTGCCTCCGGCTGATGATGCGGCTGCCGGGGGTGTCCCGTCCTATCCCCGGCAGCGCGCGCATCACACAGCTCCTAGTGCCGCCTGGGCCCTGACTTCCGGTACAGAGCGTCTCTAACGTGCGCTCTTAATACCGGAAGTCAGGACTTAGGTGGTACAGTGAGCTGTGTGATGCGCGCGCTGCCGGGGAGAGGACGAGACACCCCCGGCAGCCGCATCATCAGCCGGAGGCAGCCGGGGACTCCTGTGACCGCAAGCGAAATAATGCTTGCGGTCACAAGAGTGCAGTGGTGGGCCGGCCCGCAGCGGCGTGGGCGGATTATAATGTGGGCGGCGCGGCATTGGCCCCCCAGGAGCCTCGGGCCCCGGGCGGCCGCCCAAACCGCCCACATTATAATCCGCCACTGGCGCCAATACAGTAGATCCCGGTATTTGCCATTTTCTCCTAAAAACCCATCAGATCAGTGGACTATAACATAAAAACTAGAAAGCAGCATAGGAATCAAATTCTACTTATTATTCCCCATGTTATAATGATGAAGTGGGCTTTATAAGAAGCTTTGAAGATGCTGCTGAAATGAAAAAAGAAAGAAGAAAAAGAGGGAAGCCAGTAATAATTTGTCTTCTAAACATGGCGGATCAATAGTTGCCCTGCGGTAATTTTCATCTATTGTTTTTATTGGAGCTTCAGCTTCAGTGATGCTCCCAGAGTATTGCTGGCTGGAATATATTCTCGTTTTAACCGACTATCTTCTTTCACTGTTCTGTGGGTGACATTGTTTGTCAAGTCGCGTTAACTTCAACCCTTCTCACAGCCACTCTGGGACTCTGCATGCATGTAGCTACGGATGGTCACACCCGGCAGTATTGGCCTGTGTTAGAACAGAATATCAGATGATGATGACAAATGCCTAAGATCTCTGTCTGCAAAGTCCCTACTGGCTGGATGGCAAAATACTCCTCAACCTGTGGCTCTTTACCTATTGGGCATCATGGAAGTTGCAGCTTCGATTAACTGACATAGGTTACATACCACCATTATATAATATACAAATATAGCAAGGTTAAATGGGTTGTCCTCGATAATATCCTAATTAACCATCGCCATCAGCCTTTTAACAACTTTTTGTGGCGTGCCGTACCCACAGGAACTGGTTGGTCATAGACTCTATACTGAAAAGCCATTTCCAGTGGGAACAGCATATCAGCTGATGTTGTCAGAACACTGACAGCGGCATAGGGCAGATGGTCCGGTAACTGCGAGACAGGTAAGTATACATTACTGTCATGTCCCCCGCAGCCTCGGCAGCATTGCTACATAAGAAATTGTCCCAGATAACTTCTTTACATACTTTCCTTACAGGAATCTGGCCCAGCCCTTAGCTTAATTTAAAAGGGTTAACCAGCGCTACAAAAACATGGCCACTTTTGCACCACTCTTGTCTTCAGTTCGATGCAGGTTTTTAAACTCAGTTCCATTGAAGTAAATGGAGCTTAATTGCAAACCGCACCTGACCTGGAGACAAGAGAGGGACAAAAGTGACCATTTTTTTGTAGTGCTGGATAACCCCTTTAACTACAGCATCTATAAAAGGGGTGGAACAACATGAATAGTCATACCTTCACTGATGGTACAAAGTGTCTTTAAGGGTAGCTTCACAGGTACTGTAACGCAGTGGATTTTCTGCTGCGGATCCGTAGCGAATCCGCAGCAGATCTGACTAAATGAATGAACACAGCATCAAATCTGCACCATCAAATCTGCTGCGGATCCGCAGAAGATCTGCAGCAGATTTTACAGTGCGGATTTGATGCTGTGTTCATTCATTTAGTCAAATCTGCTGCAGATCCACAGCAGAAAATCCACTGCGTTACGGTACGTGTGAAGCTACCCCAAGGGTGCGTTCACAAATACAGGATCTGCAGAAGATCTGTAGCAGATTTAATGGTGCAGATTATTAATAATAATAATAATAATAATAATTTTTATTTATATAGCGCCAACAGATTCCGCAGCACTTTACAATTCTGGGGGTACATACATAGACAGAAATCAGACATTACAGAGATCTACATATAATTATCCATACAAGAGGAGTGAGGACCCTGCTCGCATGCATGAGCTTACACACTATCGGGAGGGGGCAGATTCAAAGCAAATCAATTCTGGGCCATCAAATCTGCTGCAGATCCTGTACGTGTGAACGCACCCTTAAGGGGTTTTTCAGACAAAATAGACTGATATGCTAAGGTTATCAGTCACTGATCTGCTGGGGCTGACTGCCTGCACCCCTGCCGATTAGCCGTTTAGAGCCCACACTATATAGACGGGGCCAGAAGCACTTGGCTGTGTGGTCACTGTATAGTGGTGCTGATGTGCAACTGCCGTTTAAGTGAATAGAAGCTGAGCTGCAGCATCTGATTACAGCCACTACACAGTGAATGGAGACAACTGATTCTGACCCTGTTTACCGTGTAGTGCGGGCTCTGAACAATTGATCAGCAGGGTGCTCATCAGTCTATATTGCTAAAAAAAAAAACTTTTAAGGAGAAAGTATTTTTGTTTTTATACCAATCATGAGAAAAATGCTGTTACAGCAATATATACAGTATGTTCCTATTTGCCCCCCGTCACTGTTTCTGGGCATATAACTAAACGCTATGAGCATCACTCATGTGTCCGAAAAAAGTACTTTGCAAAACCTACTAATGCAGGCATGTGGGTGGTCTGGAGCTCCTAACTAGTCATGGCTGGCAGGAAATCTTGGCGACAGTCACACTTCTGTGGCCTCTCTCTTCCTCTATCCAAAAACATACAGATAGGTGAATTTAGATTGTGAGCTCTATTGGGGACAGGGAGCAATAATTGGCAAAAAAAACTATGTGAAGTGCTGCGGAATCTGTGTGCGCTATACAAATAAAAGCATGATTATTATTATTATTATTATTATTATTATTATTATTATTATTATTATTATTATTATCCTAGCACTGCCCCTCCTCCTCCACTGAATTGTTTAACAGCAACAGGGGTGTTAATCATGAAGGGGACGCCACAGAGGTGGGACAAGAGAAGGAGGTTGTGGGCACAATGATCAGGCCAATCCAATGGACACTCATACACATATTAGGCTAGGTTCAAACTGCATTTTTGCAATCCATTTTTTTCATCATTTTTTTGCAAAAAACGGATGAAAAACAGATGAAAAAAACAGATGCAACTGTGTGCATCCATTTTGATCCATTTTTCTATTGACTTCCATTATAAAAAAAAGGATCAAAACGCATCCGTTTTTTTTAAATGGACACAAAAACATGCTCAACCTCATTTTTGTGTCCGTAAAAAAAAAAACAGATCCGTTTTGATCCCTTTTTTTATATAATATAAGTCAATGGAAAAATGGATCAAAACGGATGCACACAAAGGCATCCGTTTTTTGGAAAAAACGGATGAAAAAAATGGATTGCAAAAACACAGTGTGAACATAGCCTTACATAAAGGTCAGCTACCTCCTTACAGACACCATGTTTTGCATTAATGAAGATATAATCATTCATGTTGATCAATTACCCATCATTGTAAGTGAGCTCAGAGCTCTGATAGATTTCCTTTTATTCTCCGGGCTTCACCTTAACAGCCCTCTGACTTTTGATGACATACAAAATATACCAGCAGTCCTATGTAAAAACAGAGGTTCTATGAAGGACCATGAGTAACGTCTAATAACACATCAGCTGGACTACATCTATAATTAAAGTTCTGATTGATCATTCTTGTTACTTAATGCGATGAGATCAGTAACCAGAAACAAAATATCTCAGCAGAAATGAGTGAGCGCCATATGAAATTAATTGATTAAATGATGCCGCGTTACTGAGGATAATTTGTATAATACAACATTGTCACCACATCTCACAAGGGTAATGTTCAATTATAGGAAAGAGGTCATTGATTCCAATAGCCGCGTAAATTAATGATGGAGCCGCATAGCTGTACTGGGATTTATGGGAGTAAATTCAAACTGGGTAGGATTTACAATACAGTGACCCCTTTACATTAAATTTATAATTAAAAGGGGTTGTTTTCCTTCAGACAGGAGGTTGTCTATAGAAGGTGCAGCTGTCTGAGGAGACCTAAAGGTTCCTTCGCCATATAAGATGCCAGGTGGCCATGACATAGGAAGGCTCTGTTATACATTATGCATCAGAGATTCACAGCCTTCCCACATGTAGGGAGCCACATTCCATAAATGTCTTCTGGGACCCCCATTTATCAATAGAGTACTCTACTATGTCTTTTCAGCAAGACAATTTAAAATCAACTTTATTTGTGGAAATACGCCTTTCCATTGAAGTCTTTGAGAGTTGCGAAAACAGCGTAACAACGTGCTCTGATGAAAGTAGAAGACCCTTATAATATAAACAGAAAAGTGGGGCTTGGGTATTTCCAATGTTTAATTGTAAAAGTTGTCTCATCATACACGCCTGTATCAATATTAGGGATGGTCCGAACCGAGCTCGGTTCGGGTTCGTACGAACCCGAACCCTCGGTAATGATTCCCGCTGTCTGCCTGCTCCGTGGAGCGGGCGGATCCAGCGGGAGGAACGCCTGGAAAACTGGGATACAGCCATAGCCATAGGCTGTATCCCAATTTTCCAGGCGTTACTCCCGCTGTACCCGCCCGCTTCACGGAGCAGGCAGACAGCTGGAATCTGCTGCGAGCGTTCGGGTTCATACGAACCCAAACCTCGGCAGGTTCGGACCATCCCTAATCAATATTCCAAGCTGTGGAAAGTTAAAAGCAAAAAGATTTTCTTAGGAATCCATTCAAAAAACAAACAAAAACTATAGCTTTTATTTTGCCATGACTAGGCTAGAAACTTTTTACCGTTTTGGATATTGATGACGGAGCCTTTGAATTACAACTTACAAATACAGAAACATAGGGGGAGATTTATCAAACATGGTATAAAGTGAAACAGGCTCAGTTGCCCCTAACAACCAATCAGATTCCACCTTTATTTTCCAACAAGTCTGTAAGGACTGAAAAGTGGAATCTGATTGGTTGCTAGGAGGAACTGAGCCAGTTTCACTTTACGCCATGTTTGATAAATCTCCCCCATAGAGGATTGTCGGCAAAAAAAGACCACCTGGTCCATCTAGTCTGCCCATTGGATAGATATATGTTTATTCCAGGCAGGTTTACGTTAGGCTATTGTAGATTTACCAACCACATCTGCTGGAAGTTTATTCCAAGCATTCAAAACTCTTTCAGTAAGGTTATATTTTCACAAAATGCCAATCTACGATAACCTATTGCCTAGTAGGCCTCTACCAGCATTACATGCCCAGCTTTCCGGAGCAGTCGAGCAGACATGGACACATTATTTATTTTCTATATTATAAATGTGCTCTGTATTTTATACAGTGTGTACTCCATTAAATGCCAAATTAACTCTGAGCTGAAAATCTGGGGGAGTTAAAAAAATAGTTAACCCCTAATGACCAGCTGATTTTCCAGTTATTATTGTTTTTTCATACTCTTTTAACTTTAAAAAAAAAAAACTTTTTTCTTTATCCCTTTAAGGAATTACTATGTCTGTGTCTCTGTGACACAGTCTCCTCCTAGGGCTACACTTGTTGCACCCTAGCAGCAGGCAGAGCAAACAGACAGCCCTAGGGACCCTTGTAGGTCCTCAGGGCTGCCTGTGGAGCATTTTCCTCTTGTCTGGGTCTCAATCAGGACTACAGCACTCAAAACCAGGACTCTGCTCATGCTCCGGAGGATGCCTAAGAAACTGAGCTATATGTGACAGCTCTGGTTCTTAGTGCAGGATCAGTCCCAGAGTTGCAACCCCCTTTTACTGCAGCAACGTCGAAAGACGTTGCTGCAGACTGAGGATCTTCACCTTCCGGTGGGCGGTGGTGAAGAGGTTAATGCTGTCTGACAACCCCATTGAAAAGTCTGTGGTTGCTAGGCAGTATAGCTATCCATTCCTAGCAGCCATCCTGTCTCAGATCATTTATCCGTTCCACTCTCAGCTGCCTTTGCTCTGTGCCCATGGTTGTTGTGGAGCCAGGGCTTGGGGCAGAGATGGACAGAGACAGAAAAGTGATCTGGGCAAGAACGGATCATCCCCTTATACTGTATGCCCCTAACAAAATGATCATAGGGTGTGAGACACAAAATCCATTTGAACAAGCTCTTATATGCAATCTATAATATGAGTCTATGAGTACCCGTCATGTAAAAATACTAGGGACATGTGAAGGGCTTCGATAGGTGGGGGTCTGGGTGCTCAGAACGGTTGGGAGAAATGGGCGACCTAGCTCTGTTTCTTCCCTCTCTGTGTACAGGAGACAAGCTCAAAGACTATTACAGTCCATCTTTTTTTCCAGACACAGACTTTAGGTGAGCTCAATCTAAAAATTGTTAGGGGTCTAAACACTCAGGCCTCCCCAATCTTCAGTGCCCCTTTAGGCTGACAGTGGGCCCTCTGACCAGTTAAGCCTCTCTGTGACTTCCCACAGTTTGGGAATAACACCTTTATTTTGTCAATTTAGACACACTTGAAATCCAATGAAAGCCCCTGAGAAGAAAATATTGTTGCAAAACTACAATTCCCATCATGCCTGGTCAGCCAAAGCTTTAGCTCTCCAGGCATGATGGGAATTGTAGTTTTGCAACAGCTAGAGGGCAAAAGGTTCCCTATCCATGATATAGAGAATGAATTTTTGGAATCATTTTTTTTCTTCTTACCGTAATTATTAATTTTTGGTTACAGAAATCCCCCCTCCCTTCTCCTCCTCTCGTTCTCGCTTTTGACAAAATAATCTTTGATAATATTTATTACTTTACAATTTGCTTCTGATGTGTTTAAAGTTTAATAGACTGTATCCTATAATAAACCGGAGCACTGCCATCTCCTACTTTACTGCTCGACACAATATAAAGAAAATGTCAAGTAGTATAAGATAATAATTCATTCACAATCTCCACCATCTCAGAAACAAGATGTGAAGTGACTCCCGTAGCATACTTACAAAGGGAAATCTTATATTGATAACATATTAGTGGCTTAAAGAGGTTGTCTGATTTTAAAAAAAGCCATTTAGAATTACTTTATTGGGAAATTGTGGGTAAATAGAATAGAGTACCTCTTAGGAGACCTTAATCATTTAGTGGAAAATGTCTGTATCTTTCACTAAAGGACTCAGAATCTACAGAATCTCAGAATCTAATCTGCATTTATTTCAGTGGGCACTGTGTAATTCCTAATTTCCTCTGTGGAGGCACTGTAGAGAAATTGAGAACTCTCTCATTTTGATTTGTGTATTTTTTGTATTTTTCTGTGGCTTTTAGACTACCCCACCGCTACAACTCTGATAAAAAAAAATTAATCATCACTATCCCACCCCACACACACACACACACTATTTTTACCTATGTTTGAGCTCCTTATGGAGCTATATGAGCAAAGGAAAGAAGACAGCAGCAGGATCTATAATTAAATAAGGGACAGTGCTTTATATGTGGCATGAAATAAAAAGGAAGCCATAATTTACCTTTGAGAAACAGTGAAGATTATCTTCATTGTTTTTCAAAGGTAAATCATGGCTTATTTTTCATCTCATACCACTGAGCTATATGAGCAAAAGGAAAATGATAGCAGCAGGATCTATAATTAGACAAGGTGCATTGCTTTATATGTGGCATGAGATGAAAAGGAAGCCATGATTTACCTTTGAGAAACAGTGAAGATTTTTTTTTATACCACCCATAAAGCACACTTTTATAGTTTTATATGGTTATAGTTTGAACTTGATGGAGACTTCTGTCATGAATGTCTTTTTTTAACCTAATGAAGTATGTCCATGCATTGTACTTCTCCTTTTAAAGTTAGTACCCTGGCACAATGTTGAGAATATTGGGCACTATATATGTTTTAGAACCTCATTGGTTCTTTTTACACAGTACGTTGTTTGGAGGACAGCCATTATAGACTTTAGAAGGGAAATATAGGAATAAGAGTTAGGGGAAAGACTATGGTGAGTGAAAACTCAACAAAAAGTAGACTAAAATAGAAATTGGACCCTTGAGTATTGCCAGACATAAGTGTAGTCAGAATTTTATTCTAACAATACAAACTGTGAATTGAGCCTCTCACCTGAGACTCTACACAGTCTTAAAATATTCTTCACATACTTCACTTCAAAGTTTTTTCTAGTGAAATTTATGTCCAGACACACATCACAGAGGAAGAGTAATATCCATTCTCCAGCCTTGGTCGCATGAGTATTTCAAGATATTTATAAGGAATAGAAAGTAAACACAAGGGGCGACATTGTGAAATTCCTTTGTGGTTTTTCTATTGTGATCAAAATGTTACATAGTGTTCTTACTTAGGACGAAGTAGCAGCTGCAGGTTTCCGAGTACTAAGCGTAAGCCAAATTGGACAGATATCCAGACGTTTGGGGATTGGGCCAATATCCTACTCTGTAATGTCTGACTAGCCTTTGTTATGTACAGACTCAAAGCATGTATCAATCCCCATCCACCCTTGGGACGTTATTGCTCAGATTGTTAGACAACTAAACCGCTTAGAAAGCTAGGTCAACTGGCTAGTATTACACAGCTAGCTCTGTAATGTGTACTTCTAGATAACGCTGCCTTCTTGCTCCACATCAATGCTATGGGTCATCCATGTAGCAACATGTTCCGCTCCCTTACTGCTACAGTAGCTTATGTATCACAGTTTCTCTTTTATCTCTTGAACCACTGCTGTACCTTATGTAGAAGCTGGCACAGCTTCGAAACGTGTTGCTTTAACACAATAAACTTCATCTATGTTCAGAACACAACTGTATCACTCTAATTTAATTAGGATTTCCCGACATATGGGCAGCACCAAAGAAGGATGATGCTTTATGAGTCTTCTGACTCCGCCGGCTCTGTGTGAAGGTTTGGGTTGGATCCAGACCCTCCTCACAGTTTCATTTCTCTATGGTTATTGTGCTCTTCTTGTAGAGCATCATGATCTTTACTTATACCTATATGAATTAGTATATTTGAGACAATACCCTATAAAACATAGTCTAGTATTGGAAGCATTGGAGAATATCTGAACCATCTTCAATCAGAAGACACTGAAAGCATGGAGGCGACGGTTACCTTACAGTCATATTGGCTGATGCATATCTCAACTTCTGTATTTTATCATAGAATATAATAGTAGAAGGCAACATTACAGACATAAAATTATGATAACATGGACTAAGGTTTCTAAGGGTCCTTTTAGATGCCACAATTTGTCGGCTGCAGGGGCTGCAAACGAGCACCTTTACATGGCAGAACAAATCGAGGGCCTGGGCTCCACGAACGATCCTTGTATCATTTGTGCAGCACTAAAAATTGACAGCACTGATATATAAAGAATATATATATATATATATATATATATATATATATATATGTATTTGTGCTGTCAGTTTCCATATCACACAGCAGCACATACTTACCACAGCTGCTTTGATTCGGCATCCTGTTGCTCCGGTTCTCCTGTCTAGCTGCTGTGTCTTTAGGCCCTACCTACTTCAGAATGATTGACAGACAGAGGAGGCAGGGCCTAAAGACACTGCAGCTGGACAGGAGAAATGAAGAATAGGATGCCGGATCGCAGCAGCCGTAAGTATGTACTACTATGTCATATGGAAACTGACAGCATGGATGAATGTATTTCCATGCTTTCAGTTTCCCTTTATTGCCATCTACCTCATATCTCCTGTTTACACATTAGGATGTTTGGCCAATGGCAATAAATTTTAAAAACAGACAATCATCTGAAGATTGGGCATTTTGCCTATCCTTGACTGTTTACTATCACTTTTACACCGGCCGGTAACACTCATTGCAAATAATTGGCCCATGTAAAAGGCTCCTAACTGTAGTTATTGCAGTCTGGGGAGCCTGCAAAAAAGTAAAATAATACATTTACAGATATGAAGTCCTCAGGTCAGTGGGATGATATTGCCCAGTAGCTTTGCTGAATATCACATAGACCTTAAACACATGCAGTATAATATGAGGATAGATTGTGGCAGAAGTATAGTTAGGAGGGCAACGTTACCTTGGCCATGGGGAAATAGGAAAATGAAAGCCCCCTCTGCATGCTATATATAGTTATACATGCTATTAATGGCACATGATAGGGGGAGGGACTCTTACAGATTTTGTGAGTTCCGCAATTGCGTTGTAGATAATAATTATTGTGTTGCTGAGTAAAGCTGCTTATTAGGATGTCAAGCGGAAAGGCTCAGTTTGAGGAAGGGGCCCACACATTTTTTGCTGTTGCTAATATATCTATGCAAGTAGTTAAAACGCTAAGGTACAGTTTATACTGTGCATAATGTAGGCATTGAAAAGCAAGTCTCCTTCAAAGGGTCTTCTTTAGTCCAAAATCAGACTGACTCACTAACTTTCGGTTGACTGTGTTACCTGTATGGGAGGCCTCCTCCAACGCATGATGTTGGGTGAGAGAAGGGTAGCTTGTCTCCACTAAAAACACGTGATTATTGGGCTTATATACTGTATGTATGAGAAGGTCAGAAGAGATAGCTATGTTATAGGACCAGGACCATACTTGTTCATGGGTTGTGTTTGGCCTCATGTTGTGGCCCAGTTTGATTCATTTCAAACACCAGACGCATCCCATGAGCAGAAGAGGTGTGGGAATAATCAGCCATGTTTTTGTAATCCTGTACAACCTATTGAAATGAATTTACATTGAATTAGAGAACCATGACTATAACAAATGCTACAGTGAGATGCCATAGTACATTTGTATGTGGAGAGATGTTAAAACAGCTCGGGATTTACTTTAACATATTGAGATAAATTTATCTAAATCCGGAATAGGAACCTTTGTCCTTCCAGCTGTTCCCATTATACCTAGACAGTCATACCTTTCTATTTGGCTGTTCAGGAATGATGGGAATTGTAGTTTTGTAACAGCTGGAGGGCCGAACGTTCCCCATCCCTGATCTAAATGGATGCAAAAACATGGAGTGATTGCCTAAAGTAAGAAACCATATTGCTTCTATCATTCCCAAAATTGCCTTCTTAGAAGGATTTCTTTAATTCTGCAGTCAAATTGAATTCAAATACAATCAGTTCAGATACACAGTATGCCTCCACACATAGTTAAAATTGGTGAGCCGCTAGCATAGGGCACCACAAAAAGTACACACTGGAGCAGGGCTCCTGTCATTTCAAAAGAATCTCTGCTCCTATACATTGTACACTAAGCGGTATGCCTTGCCACTCACTTGTTAGGCGGCCCACAATAAGAACATGACTATAGGATGTCTCTGACAGCAGACCAACAGGATATTCTCCACAGTGCAGTCTTATCCAGGTTTGTATGCTTTAGTCAAGGGATGGGAAACCTTCGGCCCTCTAATTGTTGCAAAACTACAATTCCCATCATGCCTGGACAGCCAAAGCTTTAGCTGTTGGTAAAGCAGGTGCAGAATCCTACGTTTGAAATTAATGGGAGACTTGAACATTTAACCAGGTGCCCCATGCTTCGCAGGTATAGGTTACTGCAAGACACAATAGAACTCTGGCGGTATGCAGTCAATTTTAGGCAAACTGCTAGAGTTATATTCTGTCTTGCAGAAACATGCAGATGCTGTGCAGCTGCTATATAGTATATGCAAAACGCAGCCATACTTACCTGTCCGTGCTCCTCCCAATTTGTGCCGACTCTGGTGATTGGCTGAGCGGACTGTTACTGAGCGGGGGACCGGAGTCTGTGCTAGAGGGCATCGGAGGAGGCGTGGACAGGTAAGTATAGCTGCTTTATTGGTTTTTTTTTTATGTTTTTACTTTAACCCCTTAAGGACAGAGCCCAAAATGGCCTTAAATACTGCCACAATTTACATTTTTTACATTTTCGTTTTTTTCTCCTCGCCTTCTAAAAGCTATAACTCTTATTTTTCCATCTACAGGGCCATGTGAGGTTTTGTTTTTTTGAGGAACAGGTGTACTTTGTAATGCAGCCTTTCAAACTACCATAAAATTAATGACGAAACCCCCAAAATATCATTTATGGGGTGAATTTGGGACAAATAATGCAATTATGCAAATTTTGGGGAGTTCCGTGTTTACGTAATGCACTTTATGGTAAAGCTGACATGTTATGTTTATTCTATAGGTCAGTCTGAACACAGAGATTTGCATGTTTTCATAGCTTTTCTACTGTTTTACTATTGTTATTAACAGTAAAACTTTTTTTTTTTGCAAATAGGTATATTTAAAATGGCCCTATTGTAACTCTTATAGCGCTTTTACTTTTTCACCTATGGGGCTGAATGGGGCCTTTTTTGCGCCATGATCTCTAGTTTTCAATAGTATCACATTTGTTTAGATTGGATGTATTGATCACATTTTATTAATTTTTTATATATATAAAATGTAATTAAAAAAATCAGCAATCCCAGCGTTTTTTTTTACCGCTTTTTGTTCATGCTGTTCAACGTGCAGCAAAAATATTGTTTTATTTTAATAGAGCGGACTATTATGCACCCTATGGTATATTATATGTTTATTTATTACTTTTATGTTTTGATTTAAAAAATAGGAAGGGGGGATTATTTAGACTTTTATTGGGGGAGGGGTTTGAGGGCATTTTTAAAAACATTTATTTATTTTACTACACTTTTTAAGTCCCCATAGGGGACATTTACTTTCATAAATTTGATTGCTAACATTGATCCCCGCTATGCCATAGCATAGCAGGGATCAGTGTTATCTGCGATCTTCTGATAGAGCCACCTGTGGCCTGTGGCAGACTTTATCAGAAGACTGAAGATCAGACTGCTCGGAGGTAAGCAGCAGACCTCAGTCAGGCCATGCGTCAGGCCTGATTGTCAGTCAGGCCATGCGATCGGGACCCCCGCAGACACGCTGCGGGGTCGTGATTGATAAGTGACAGGAGATGCTCCTGTCACTTACACTTAAACGTGGCATTTAAGAAGTTAATGGCGGGCTGACACATGATTACGGCGTCCTACCATTGAGGGTGAGGGCCTGGCTCCTGAGCTCGCTTCATAGAAACTCCCCTTCCCCCAGCAGGGCATACATTTACACCCTCCTGCGTTAAGGGCGTAAATGTATGCCCTTGGTCGTTAAGGGGTTAAAGGGGTAGTGCTACGCTGATTTTTATTTATTTTTTTAAATCTAGCACCACATGACAAAGTTATATAACTGTCATATAGTCTTACTACCTTTCTTGCCAGCATCCACGGTGTATGGGTCGAACAGCACATCACAGAGCTAGAGGAATAGGTAATGCAGAATTGTTCTTTTATGGGCTGTACAATTACTTATGAAACCAGACAGGTCAGGAATGGTGATATCCCAATGATAATAATAAAATTAGCTTGAGCTTGTAGAAAATAGTCTTTTTGGCTTTAAAGTGTCACTGTCGTTTACATTTTTTTATTTTATTTTTTTGCAGAAATCAAGTACAGGCAATTTTAAGAAACTTTGTAATTGGGGTTATTAGCCAAAAAATGCATTTCAATAATGAAAAAGCAGTTTGAAGCTCTCCCCCCTGTCTTCATTGTTCTCTATGGAGAGGGGAGGGGTGGAGGGAGATGAGGCACCAAACAGGACAAAAAAAAGAGTTATTTTGCAGCTACATAACAGGGCTATCTCCTCCGACCGCGGCGTTTAAGTGTAAGTGACAGGGGGAGTCCCCTGTCACTTACCGATCGGGACCCCCGCAGTGTGACTGCGGGGGTCCCGATCGGTAAAACGGGCCGCCGGAGCTCTCTCACCTGCCTCCGTGCGGTCCGATCGGCGCTCTGGTCACTGAGCCTGCACAGGCAGGCTCAATGAGCAGAGCGCCGATAACACTGATCAATGCTGTGCCTATGGCATAGCAATGATCAGTGTACAAATCCAAGTAATGTATGTACAAGTCCCCCAAAGGGACTTCAAATGTGTAAAAAAAAAAAAGTTAAAAACACTATTACACTACCCCAAAACCCCTCCCCCAATAAAAGTCTAAATCACCCCCCTTTCCCATTATATAAATAAAACATATAAAAATAAATAAATAGATAAACATATAATATACCGTAGCGTGCGTAATTGTCCGATCTATTAAAATATAACAAGCGTCATTGCGAACGGTAAACGGCGTACACGAAAAGAGGGGAAAAAGTGCGCGGATTACCGATTTTATGTTACATTATATATATAAAAAATTAATAAAAAGTGATCAAAACGTCCGATCTTCACAAATATGGTATTAATAAAAACTAGAGATCATGGCGGAAAAAATGACACCCCATACAGCCCCGTAGGTGAAAAAATAAAACCGTTATAAGCGTCACAATAGTCCCATTTTATTTATAATTAATTGCCAAAAAAAAGGATTTCATTTAAAAAAAATATATAACATTAGAGAATCTGTGTAAACCTGCATATGGTTGTGTTCTTACTGACCTATAGAATAATTGTATCATGTCGCTTTTACCATATAGTGCATTACGTAGACACAGGAACCCCCCAAACGTTACCATATTGCATTCTTTTTTGCAATTTCACCAATTTATATCTTCATAAATAATATATTTGGAATTCCATCATACATGTTATGGTAAAATGAATGACGCCATTACAAAGTACAACTATTCCTGTAAAAAACAAGCACTTACATGGCTTGTAGATAGAAAACTGAGAGTGCTAGAGCTCTTAGAAGGGGAGGAGGGAAAAACGGAAACACTAAGATCAAAATTAGCGCGGTCCACTGGGTCATTTTGGGCCTGGTCCTCAAAGGGTTAAATATTTTTTTTGCAAACCTCACTTATATATACTGTCAAGCTGGAAATGGCTTTTTCTATGCGGCATCAACTTGTGGCTCTGTCTAGCATTGTGCCAGAATGTGTGCTTGTACGGAGAGAGCCTCTCTGATTAAATTACAGAGTAAACAAGGAACTGTTGACACGGCTCTGGGTGGACTGCTGGAGGCAATGGGATCATTGATTGAACTCTACACATTGTACCATGAAATGTGATTGCAGGAGTCGACGTACTTGTATGTAAAGTATATAGTGTGCATGTAGGGGGTTTGCTCCACACAAGGTTATTTGAAGTTAGGAAATTGAATCCAAATCCTATTATGACTTTTATGACTATGAGGCAATTTTATTAACGTGAATTTTAGGTCTGTTTTGTTGTTTATTGGCACTGGATACCAAATATGTGTATGAGTGTATGAGGACCCTTGGGTGACAGCATGAGAGCAGTCCCCCTGTGTACCCAGCCTTCAGCTTAACAAGTATAAAGCATGCTTACTCATATTACCATCAACTCATAGCCCAGTGGGCCCTGGCATCTGTCTGGTGCTAATGCCAGCCTTGTATAAGTGTGTCTCTATATTCATTTATTCTGTACCAGTCATTTCAAAAGATTTTTTAAAAACATGCATGGTTGTTTTAGATTAACCCTTGAGAATGGTGACAAGGTAATGTCAGTGTTCTCACTGAGTCCCTTACAGCCTGGCTCTTCCACTCTTGATTTGTTGCTTCCCTTGGTGAGACTAACAATTCCTTCTATACTTGTTATTATCTATTGAGTCTCCTTCCCCCAGTTCTGAGCTGCTGCTTTCTGTTAAAGGCACAAAAATCTATATGTAAGCGCTTTTCTCTCTATCTCCCGCTCCTCACCCCTCCCTTCTGAGATGGCTGATGTAAACAAGTCCCTGGCCGGCTGTATCTTTGTTGCTACTTTGTAATGTTCTGAGGGTTAATGTGAGGTTAAGTTGCTGATGCACTCACTATAATTATCCCTCCTGGCTTTACAGAGTTGCTACAAAGTTGCAGATAGGAACTTGTTTACATCAGCTGTCTCAAAAGGAAGGGTGGATGAGGAGGAAATAGAGAGAAACGCACACACAGTTTTTTGTGTCTTCAGTAGAAAGCAGCAGCACAGAACTGGGGGAAGGAACCTGAATAGATAATAACAAGTATGGAATGAATTGTTAGTCTCACCATGGGCAGCAACATATGAAAAGTTATGATTGAGCATAGTACCACTTTAAGGATACCATGATGTACCACACTGTCATGTTGGGTTAATTTAAAGGGGCTGTTAAACAAAAAGTAAATTCTTTCAAATCAACTGGTGCCAGAAAGTTCAGGAGATTTGTAATTTACTTCTTTAAAAAAATGTGTTCTTTTGGTACTTATCAGCTGCTTTATGTCCTGCAGGAAGTGGTATTCTTTCCAGTCTGGATAGCAGGAGATGTGTTCTTTGGGGATTTTCTACTGCTCTGGACAGTTCATGACATGGATAGAGATGTCAGCAGAGAGCACTGTGTCAGACTGGAAAGAATACAACCCTTACTGCAGGACATACCGCAGCTGATAAGTACTGGATAAGTTACAATTTTTTAATAGAAGTAAATTACAAATATCTGGCACTTTCTGGCACCAGTTCATTTGAAAGAACATTTTTTGGGGGTGAATAATCCCTTTAAGGGGTCCAAAAAGGAGCAGACTGCAAACTGCAAATCAAATCAGGGAGTTTGAAAATGAATGAGGATTGTAGACTCAGATGTAGTGTTTTTCCATTTAAAGGCGTCCATAACTTATAAAGGTCAAAGTGTAAATTTCCTTGCACCTCCTAATTCTTGTAAATAAATCATAAGAATGGTGAGAATATGGTCTCCCTTTGGAAACAGCAAGTCTCTGACAGCAAGTGACGATCAAGGCTTTGCCTACAAGCACAACACGATTAACAGTAATTACACATTACAGTAATCTAATTCACATGCAAATACAATTTTAGATTTAATTAAGCAATATACTAGTTCTTATGCCGTCTGACAACTGCTAAATCATCAAGCCGCACCCTCATCCAAAATGATGAATTCACAAGAATTCCCAGCACACTTCATAGCCTTGTTTTAAATTGTATCTTCTCGGCAAATTTCATCTTGTATCGATCTCCAGAACACTAATTAGAAAAATGGCAGAAAACAACAGCAGGTACGACCTGGCAGTGATTCCAGTCCCGGCTACAGTGCAGGGAAGAGGGACTTGTAAAGTGCCACCATTATTACATAAGGGGATCAAGATGGAAAAAAAATCACCACCACCACCAACAACAAAGAGTGTATGCAATATAGGAAAAACTGGCACACCATAAAGATATAGATTCATAATAAAAAGTATCATAATGTAAAGCAGCATTGGTTTTAAATGCGTTTTTTTTTTTTTTTAAATTAAATACATTTTTATATATATCTTTATATACATTTATATACATATATATATATTTATTTTTTTATTTTTTTGGTGTGCCGGTTTTGCCTCCTGTATATTGCATACACTCTATTGTTTGTTGCTGGATCTGGGCTACGTTGTATGCCGACACTGTGCAACCACTTTCACATATTGTGTAGTACATCTTTAAAGGGAACCTGTCACCCCCCTTGCGGCAGCTATTCATTGAATAGCGGCCGCATGAAACCAATAGTGCAGTCAATGTAAAGTACGGCTCCTGCCGCACTTTACATTGTGTGCTATGGGTAATTGGAATGCAGGCACACCCGAATGCGCCCACATTCCAATTAAAAAGAAATAAAGTTTATCCGTCCGGTACGGCCGCTGTCATACCTTATGTGCACCTGGCTTAACGATACAAGCACGATACAATATTGCTGCAGTTTTTGAAGCCAAAGCAAGAGGTTCATTTAAAGGGGTACTCCGGCGGAAATCTTTTTCTTTCAAATCAATTGGTTTCAAAAAGTTATATAGATTTGTCGTTTACATCTTTTTAAAAATCTCAAGTCTTCCAGTACTTATCAGCTGCTGTATATCTTGCAGGAAGTGGTGTATTATTCTTTCAGTACATATCAGCTGCTGTATGCCATGCAGGAAGTGGAGTATTCTTTCCAGTCTGACACAGTGCTCTCTGCTAACATCTCTGTCCATGTCAAGAGAGTTTTTTTTTATAGGGATCTGATAATTCTCTAAACAGTTTCTGTCTTGGACAGAGGTGGCAGCAGAGAGAATTGTGTCAGACTACCACTTCCTGCAGGACATACAGCAGATTATAAGTACGAAGAGATTTTTAAATAGAAGTAAATTACAAATCTATATAACTTCTATATACAAATTTATGAAACCAGTTGATTTGAAAGAAAAAGATTTTAGCCAGAGTACCCCTTTAAAATAAAGGAGAAGTAGATTCTTTTCTATATAAGTTCTGTCTCATTTACAGCATTGCAGCAATCAACAGCAAAACACCATGTATGGTGCCATGCGGTGGCGTATTCCATTGACTCTATCTCTATTTCTGATCGATGATTATTATCCAATCTATATAAGTACATTGATAAATATGCAATAAATTATTTCAAAAGGTTGAAGGTGTGCTCTACAATGGGAATCCTTCCTACACTCCAGCCACATAGAAACATAGACAACGTTCAATCAGTTATATGTATTTATCCGTGAGTAACATAAGACTAGGCAATCGTTTCCGTAATTACCCACAATGCTTTGCTGAGCCGATCAACATTCCCCCTCAGTCTCCTATTAGAGGGACTCAGACACAGTTCAGTCTCATTAATCCGCCTTGTTTGTAATTCCATTCTCTTGATCTGACCAAAGTCTCTATTAAAACCACATTAGTATGGCACCGCCATTTGTTTGCATTTAACCGTGCCTAAATAACTTGTCTGACTGAAAACTAGGATTTAACCCTGAAAGTTTATTCCTACAGGACAATGGGGGAGATTTATCAAACATGGTGTAAAGTAGAATTGTCTCAGTTGCCCCTAGCAACCAATCAGATTCCACCTTTCATTTTTCAGAGTCTGTGAGGAAAGAAAAGTGGAATCTGATTGGTTGCTAGGGGCAACTAAGACAATTCTACTTCACACCAGTTTGATAAATCTCCCCCAATGTGTTGTGGTGTTGTTCTCAATCAGGAATGGATCCCATCCCAAAGACGAGTAAAGGAAAAAGTAAAGCCTATTTTTTAAGCTTGGCCTAAAGTAATCTTAGAGCCATTGGATCCTATAGTAAAACTTAGAGCTGGGCTCTGCTTTACTTTACCAACTATCTTTATTAGCAAGTTCAGGGCAGGAAAAGCTTCTAGAACCTGTGGCTCTCCAGCTATTGCAAAACTACAACTCCCATCATGTCTGGATAGCCAAAACTTTAGCTTTAGCTGTCCATGCATGATGGGAGTTGTAGTATCCCGCTGATTCACAAAAAAACAAAACAAAAACAAAATGGCGACTATACACGCTGTCATTGGGTGGGAGAAAGGGATTAACCATAATCCCTAGCGCCCGTCCAATCAGCTGCAGGCCCCTCTGTGATGTCAGCACCTCCCCCTCTATATTAGGTGGTTCAGTAGCGGAGGCGGACAGTCTGCTGTGTGTGGAGGAGAGAGCAGGATGGCCGCAGGCAGTTACAGCAGAGCAGGGAGAGACTAACAGACTTATATGGGGAAATTGGATGACTGACTGGCTGATAGCCTTTTTTTAAAAAAAAATTGTGATTTTCTGATTTTTGACACTTTTACAACAATATGCTTTAACAAATCCCCACTTCTGTAATAGTCCAAGTATTGTGGCTACTATACTGTAGTTTGGCTGTTTTAATGAAATTGATTCGATTTGCTAATCTTAACGAGTTTGACCAAAAATTTTTAAAGGTCGCGAAACGAATTTCCGACTGCTTCGTTCAAGTCTATTCTCTACCCCTGTTCTAGAGTATATTAGTTTACATTCTATTTCCTGTGCATATAGGTAGTGTCTAATCTAAAAAAGTGCTGTAACAATACATATACAGTATAATTCACCTAATGATGTCACAATACAGGTATAGTGCATGCAGTGATGTCAGAGTAGTGAGATAATGTGCATACTGATGTCATATAGTATGTCACAGATATATTAAAAACACTGATGTCACACTACTGGGATAACAGTGGGATATTGTATACAAATTTAACAGTACAACACTGGTGAACAGTGACGTCACATGCAGGTAAAGTGCGAGCACTGATGTCACAGGACTGGGAAAGTTCCTTATGTAACATTGCAGAGGCATTATAATCTATGAATTATACAATCGGTGATATCCTAGTATACAGATAGTACAGACAATTATATCCTGGCACAGGAAACATGTACACCATGCACACAATGACATTGGCGCACTAGAACGAAGACACTAATGTCCCCATGCAAATATTATGCAGAAAATTATGTATCTGGACATGAATAATGCAGAAAAATCACAGCAGAGGAATAATGCAAGAAGTAATGCGGCAGAAGTGTCTAGACACAAAAGTAACCGTTATCCTCCATCACTTATTATAGTATAGAAGGAACCCTTGAAAATAAGCTGATCACAGTATGCCACCTCCTGTTCTCACCCCAACCAATCAATTTTAATTAGTTGGGACAGTAAATGTGCAGTTTTCCTGCAGCGCCCCAACAGGGGAGACAAAGCATTGCACAGAGCCCCTTTACATCAGAGAATTGTCTGTGTAATGCATAGAGATGAGCGAAGCGGTTCGCCCGGTATGGGATCCGGTTCGGATTTTCCCAAAAATCTGAGTCCATGTGACCACACCACGCAGTGTGTAGAGGGAGAGAGAGGGAGAGAGTAAGCAAGCTGCTGTTGTTGTGTTGTACTACAGACTACTGAGAAGATATTGTTGGAAAGGAATAGAAAGATTAGGAAAGCGGAGAGGAGAAACATCTAGTGATTGAGAGAAAGATATAGAGAGGGCGAAAGATAGATAGATTAGGCATTGGACAGAAAAGGGTGCACAGAACCAAAACGTGCAGTACAGATATACAAGTCCTATACTTCTGATAGTGTATATCACATCTGTCTTATCCTCAGAGACTAAAATACCTGGTTCAGGTGTATAGCATTGTATCTTAAAAAAAAGTGCTATATACCCAATTGTTGACTACTGTTGCTCCTGCCTGGCCTCCATGTTGGCTACTGCTGATCCTGTCTGCCCTCCATGTTGGCTACTGCTGCTCCTGCCTGGCCTCCATATTGGCTACTGCTGCTCCTGCCTGGCCTCCATGTTGACTACTGCTGCTCCTGCCTGGTCTCCATGTTGGCTACTGCTGCTCCTGCCTGGCCTCCATGTTGGCTACTGCTGCTCCTGCCTGGCCTCCATGTTGGCTACTGCTGCTCCTGCCTGGCCTCCATGTTGACTACTGCTGCTCCTGTACTGGGCTCAAATGACTATTGCTGGACCTCCACTGGCCTCAAATGACTACTGCTGCTCCTTAACTGCATTTGTGACCTTTTTCCTGCATAGACCCTGTAATGGTGAGTTTCCTGCATAGATCCTGTAATGGTGAATTTCCTGCATAGACCCTGTAATGGTGAATATTGAAATCTACAAAAAAAAATTGACTTTGAGATATCGAAAAGATAATGAGGTTACTGACATGTAGAGCCCTAAATTCAACCAAATACACTACCCCCGTATTATATAGATGCTTTAAACTATGAAATCCGAAGAAATTCGAAATTCGGTCAGACCAAACTTTCCGAAAAAATCCGAAAGTCCGGTCGGACCGAACTTTTGAAAAGTTCGCTCATCTCTAGTAGTGCAGGAGAGGACTGGTTTTCCAGAAACACTCTTTTTAGTTGCTCTATTCTCTACTCAGGATGATGAAGATCCTGAAGAAGAGACCACCCTAAACAGAGCGCTTCAACAACACTACTTTTTTACCTTATGCATAGGAGATTGGTGCCGGTATAGATCTTTCCTAATGTCCATTTACACGGGATAATTATAGTGCAAAGAAATGTTAAATTGTTTGAATTTAAAGGAGAAAGTCCGGCGAAAATTTTTATTTAAGTGTTGTATTGTCCCCCAAAGTTATACAAATCCCCAATATACACTTATTATGAGAAATGCTTATAAAGTTCTTTTTTCCCTGCACTTACTACTGTATCAAGGCTTCACTCCTGGATAAAATGGTGATGTCATGACCCGACTCCCAGAGCTGTGCGGGCTGTGGCTGCTGGAGAGGATGATGGCAGGGGGACACTGAGGGACACAGGGCACTGGAGGGACACTGAGCATCCCTCTGCCATCCTCCTCTTCAGCAGCCACAGCCGCACAGCTCTAGGAGTCGGGTCGTGACATCACCATGTTATCCAGGAAGTGAAGCCTTGATGCAGTAGTAAGTGCAGGGAAAAAAGCACTTGATAAGCATTTCCCGTAATAAGTGTATATTGGGGATTTGTATAACTTTTGGGTAGCAATTAGAGATGAGCGAACCTTGAGCATGCTTGAGTCGATCCAAACCCAAACTTTCGGCATTTGATTAGCAGTGGCTGCTGAACTTGGATAAAGCCCTAAGGCTATGTGGAAATCATGGATATAGTCATTGGCTGTATCCATGTTTTCCAGACAAACTTAGAGCTTTATCCAAGTTCAGCAGCCACCGCTAATCAAATGCCGAACGTTCGGGTTTGGATCGACTCAAACCCGAACTCGGTTCGCCCATCTCTAGTAGCAATACAATACTTTAATACAAATTTTCACTGGACTTCTCCTTTAAGCGATACTCTTCTGGTGTAATTGTGGCAACGCAGAAGACAAGAAAATGAAGCACATACAGGTAAAGAGCGCAGTAAATATTGTAAAAGTGATATACATTTTATTTGAAAAACAGCACAAAAAAAGATTAAAAACAGAAATCATGCAACACCCTACAGTAGAGGGTGTGGACCCCTAATGATTAAGGACCAAATACGTCCACCGTATTGACCAGGTACACTTGAGCATCTCTAAAAGTGATAGGAGCAATACAATATTTCCACCAAAGAGGTATACAAGTGATACAATACAACCTGTAATCTGATGAACCGGGGGTCAGTGGCAACAATCAATGGACAAATGAAAATTCATTCAAATGTCGCATCTTTTCAGCTGACCTAAAATCACTGTTAATTGTTCTCAAGTCTTTCAGTGTAAACACTTGTCGTTCACAGTATATAGATACAAACGCAATTAGGATCATTCACAGTATATAGATATAAACACAATATACAATCATATAAGATCACAATTACGATCGTATTAGCGACTTTTCGTAGCAAATTATCTTCTCATCTAAATACCTATAGTTTAAAAGAAAAAAAATCATTGCTTGTCGTACGCTTAATGAGCGCTTATGCGATTTATCTGTATGTGTAAAAGGACCCTATTCAATAATAAGATCCTTAATGCTATTTTTTTTTTTTTAATTCAGAAAGCTTGTGATGTATAGTAACAATGTGTTTCTAGGTTGCACCAGCCTCTTCATCAGGTTTATACATCCATCGTGTTTCTACGCTGTACCAACTTCTTTTTCAGGCTTATACATCTATGTGCATAAGAACTATGGTTGTACTCATCTAAGACAATTGGCCACAGTGCTAGATTTGTATTGGTTTCACAAGGCAGTAATATGGGAGTATTATACAGTATACATTACAACCGCAGCACCTGGAACCTCGAGTTAGTACTGAACCAAACTTAGGAGGGTCTACCTTAGGACCTTTTGAGGGTTTACCTTCAGTTCAGTAGAACTGCAGGAGATCACAAATACTTACAGAATATATAATAGGACAATGTTTGATCATAGTGTTTTTTTTCTAGTACCCCTATCATCCATAAAGGCCATATTACACAGCACTATTTTCCAGGGAAAGTGAATGCCAACCTGTCAATTCAGAACTCGCTTCCCCCTCGTTCCCTGCTCGCTGCCTATGCTTTTACATATACAGACAAAGATCATGCGGTGGTCCTCCTGAACCTTATTTAGTCCTTTTACATACTTAAAGGTTTCGATCATGTCCCCTCTTTCCCTTCTTTCCTCCAGACTATACAGAATCAAATCCTTAAAGGGAACCTGTCACCCCCCGTGCAGGGGTGACAGGCTCCCGACCCCCCGCTAGAGCCCCCTATACTTACCTGATCGCGTCGGGTCCCGCTTCTTGATCCGGTCCGGTGATGGAAGTTTCAGCGCCGAAGCGCCCTTGAGATGAGCCCGACGCTCCTAGAGAATGAATGGAGCATCGGACTCACCATTCATTCTCTATGGGCATCGGACTCACCTCAGGAGCGCGCGCACCGGGCTTCGGGCACTGAAATCTCTGTCACCGGACCGGATCAAGAAGCGGGACCCTGCGCGATCAGATAAGTATAGGGGGCTCTAGCGGGGGGTCGGGAGCCTGTCACCGCGGCACCGGGGGTGACAGGTCCTCTTTAAGTCTTTCCTGATATGTTTTATGTCTGACACCCTCCACCAATTTTTTAGCCTATCTTTGGACCCGTTGTATTTTATCAATGTCCTTTTTTAGATGAGGTCTCCAGAACTGGACACAGTATCCCAGATGTGGTCTTACTAGAGCTCTATACAGTGGGATCACAATCTCCCTCTTCCTACTGGTTATACCTCTAGCTATACAGCCCAGTATATGATTTTTTCATAGAACGGATACGATAAACGGATAGCAAAATCATGATCTGAACCTAGCCTTACAGTGCAATGTGGCAGCTACATGCAGACGAAACCACGTGAAGGCATGGCAAGTGAGTGGGTGCACAATTTTGCAGGTAATATTGCAAAATAACCATATTACCTGCCAAAGTGTGTAGTCATTGACTGCGACCTGCATTCCATATGCATTCAGTAGTTGGCTAAACCTTCCATTTTTGATGGTAGTGGCTGAATGTCTAATGTGTTTGGAGACCTCTACATTTGATATAAGAATTAGGACCGACCTTTTCGTTTTCAGAGAGATAAGCGGCTGTCATTCAGCTCTCCGTCAGATCTTTTTACCCCAATTCAGAACACATGAACCTTTCGACTGAGCATAGAGGGAATGAGAGACATAGCTCTTGGCCGAATGAACATTGACGATATATGAGCTCTTGTTTGACAAACCAAAAGGGGATATAATTCTTTTTGCTATAATTTGCTGTTGATATTGGTGGGGGTCCTATTATTATGTCTACTACTGATCTCAATGATATTCCGTTTTCTATGACTATGTGCTTAATGTCTTCAGGGGGGAAAACCTCTCTAGTAGCTTGTATATAATAGCTTATTAAACATTAGGTTATAATCCTAGCCAGTACTAAAACTGCAATACCTGGTGTGCCGTTACTTTCCTGCTTTCTGTAGTTATGGCATGATACATAGCTCATTACTATGGCAAGATTGATACCCAGCCTTTTAACTCATGCCGGCAGCTTGAGTGTAATTGTGACACAGTACCTCGGAGTTTACTTCTAGCCTATACAAACTATTAGTCTCTAGTTTAGCAGTAAACACTATTTATCTTTCGGAGGCGAGGAAAAGAGATGAAATTTACACTCGGGATAATTACTACTGTAATTATGAAAAAATCTTTTCTTTTGATTCGGAATATATTCAAGTAGAGGGCGACCATAATGGGGCCATTAATTGTGGAGATAATAACAAGGAGCTAAATTGTAATTTCAGAGCTTGATTAAAACACATAGGAGAAAATATTATTCATTCCAACAAAATAAACAGTAGAGTAGGTGAAGTAGAATTGGTCATTAAGAGAAATCAATTGGCGAGTGTGTATTTGCTTACGGGGTGCAAAAAAAAACAAAAAAAAAAAACCTGTCCAATTACTTGATAAGGATCGGCTCGCTGGCTAAACAAGAAGGAAGAAGCCATAACTGAGGTGGACATAAATAAACCTCAGTGTTGGAATTATGACTAAAATGTTACCAGCTGCTAATCCAATTTACATGAAGTATTTTGAAGGAGAGAAGCAGTCGCGAGGCTGAAAACTCCCAGGGGCATCCAATTATAATGTAAGTCTAAGGGTGACATGACAAATATACAAGTCAATAAGCCAGAACAATTGATCTGAGTGGTATGTGAATCATTACCAAACATTGCAGATTTGCATCATTTTAATGGAGTCACGAGTTTGCTCCGGGGTATAAACTGGTAAAGGAGATGTTATCAAGGCCCATTTAGAGGGGATGGATGCTTTTCGACACAGAGATGGCAATTCTTGGAATGACAGTATGTGTTTTTTTTTAGTTTACTATGGTCTAATGATCCACTATATGGATACATATTTAGCTTGGTTTGCAAAAATGGTGCCTCAATTTTTTTTTTTTGTTTTTTTTTTGCAGGGTTTCAATTGATTTATGAGAAGTTGTCTGCCAGTACAGGACTTGGACCTGCCATACAGAACATGCAAGAATTAAAGATGAGTGATCATCAAGCACGCTTGGATTTGTTTGGAATGTTACAACTAAAATCTGGAAAGTCACATTTAATAATGAATTTAAGGATTGATGCTTACTAGAGATGAGCGAACCAAGAACAGGCTTGGGATCGGAGAAACCTAAGCATGCTCAAGGTTCGCTTATCACTTTTAAGCATTCATCCTTAAATGCATTATTAAATGTGACCCTCCATATTTTAGTAGCTATAGAAAACATTTTGTGCATCGGTGGCACCAAGATTGTCAAACCATTACCAGGGTCAAAATAACATAACTGGCATTTAACACTATGGTAAAAACCATATCACTATGCCATACATTTAACAGGAGTTTTCACTTTTACCACTCAACCCTCGTAGTTTAAAGTAGCTAGTGACCTGAATATAAATTGGAAAGTAATGGGATGGATTTCCTGTTCCTGCTTTACACTCTAGCCGGTTATTTATCCAACATCCATAGGTGCCTCCCCTATGGGGTTTTCTTCTGCAAGATCTTTAGGGCTTCGCACTGTATCACCCCCCAGGTCAAAACGTATTAATTAAACTGGAGTAATGGTGCTGAGGATGAAGGTAAGAAAATTACCTTGATCCTCAGTGTTCTGTGCTCTATGGCAGCATATCACAAGGTTAGTCTTCCATATGAGACTTTATATAGTGAATATCTTCCATGAGATCTGTACTATCACTCTTTTTCTATTACCCTTGTGCATTCTGAGACACAGACAAACAACAAATAAGATAGCCCTATTTTTTTCCAGAGGTATAACACTTCTCTGGAAAGCTTCTGGAATTAGCAATACAATTGTCACCTGGTATTTCATCTTTTCATATAAAAAATGAGAACTTTTAATGTCACCCAAAGACCTTCACACTTCCTGTCATAGCAGAACCTTTCTGTGATATATATGGTTGGTATATAATATTTTCTTATGCTGCATCACTGTATGTCACACCAAATAAATCTCCACTACCTATAGACTTACTTGGTACAAAATTAAGCAGAATTCTAGCAAAATTAAATATATATATCCCCCCCCTGTATTTCTGTATAAATGTAATAAAAGTACATAATATCTATCTATCTATCTATCTATCTATCTTTTATTTCTGTATAAATGTACAAATGTAATCTACACATGCCATGATGAGGATTGGCACTAGGCTCAATAGTGTCCTGTGTAGTTCCTTTTAGTAGCACCTCCACATGGTTTAGCAATAACTACAGTATCAAACAACATTGCCATAGGTTGCTCAAAGAACCCAACCAGATGTTTATTTAAAGGCTACTCAACAAAAAAACTAACACTCTAACTGATTGATCCAAGCTCCTGGTGGACCACCCATCCAAACTACTGGTGCTCCATTTATAGTAGTAGTAAACCCTATGCAACCACACCCTAAAACACCTTGGAGCATTAAATATTCTGTTGAGTTCTTATAGAAGACCTATCCACATTGTGACCTCACTATGGCTTATTTGGATGGAAAAGGAACAGTGCACAGTACATGTCCAGGATAAAACAAAAAACCTGAAAGCCTATATTACTATAGCTTATATATAACAGCAGTAAGACTTGACTTTTAGTACTGACTTACGTGGAGGTCCACCTCTACTTCTAACCTCACATTTTGGCTCTGTTTTTTTTTAAATATTTTTTTTCTTTTTTTTTATCTGCCTTTCTAGACCTGACTACCTCTTTGCACTTCTATAGTGTGTGCACATTCTGTTTCCAACCTTAGCTGTTCTTATTATCTCGCCCTTTGCCATGTTTGAAAACCATACCAGCTCTAATTGGTGCCTGCCGTCCAGTGGGCCAACCATTTACAATGTCTTCCTATTGTCTTTGGTCTTACACTTTAGAGTATAAAGCTGCCAATTATCTCTGTCCAGTATCCATAGACTTATAATGGAGCTGCTTAGATGGAGATCACTGTGAGTTAGGGAGTGAAATGCACAAGCAGCTCATTCTCCTGATCAGTTGGGGTCTCCTTTCTGTCTCTGTGACACGTCAAAAGTTGTTTTTTTTTATGACAGTGCTCATAAGTCCTCAGACCAACAAAGCACTTATGACCCAAAGGAAGACCTTCAAGAGTAGAAAATAGTACAAGATAGAACTAAAGCTCTTACAATGTGTCTACATCTTCACTGTGGAGAATGTCTGTAGATATAAGCATTGTACAGTAGCAAAATGTGGGACAGAAGCTGTGTTATTCAGAAGTATCTGTTTATAGGTCCCTTTGAAAAATAGAATTTTATTGATATGATTTAATTTAAAATGTGTCCATTCTTACCTTTCAGCAAATTTGGTAAAAGATGCCAATATCTTACAATACCAGTACAATATTATCAAGACATGCCCACATAATCTGTGACAAGCCCTTCACAACCACAGGGTGGTCAGGCATAGGCACATATAGCATATAGCATATACCATTCCCGAGCGAGTAAAATTAAGTGTTTTCTTGTAGCTGGTAACCCCACACTTCTTATTTAAGAATCTGTCACATCAAGAGTAAAGGTAAGGATGGACACATCTCTATTTTATTGAAATGACCTTTGAGTGTGGTCAACTATTTCACTCTAAGTTTATATTCACATTGAATTTTTTTTATAAGGGTTCCATTAATTAAAGCTGCATTGTGATTGGTTGCTGTGGGTAGTTTCATAAACTTACCCAAATACAAAAATACAAAAAGTTGTATTTTATTCAGCTTATTTTTTTCTTTTGGCCTCCAAGCTTCCCTAGTTGTCACTTAACCAATAACAAACTTGGAACCCATACAATAGGTGTTTGATTTTCTACTATTGTGGCTCACATGGCTGAGTTTCATGGCGAAACAAGTGTTTCTGCACAGACTATAAAGCTTCAGTACATTTTTTTATACCTTACATTGGCTGAAATTAACTGATAACGCCAACAAACAACGCAAAGCAGCAATAATGAGTAGAAGTGTATAAAATGACCGGCAGATTTTTTGGGCTGGCACTGGGAAGGTTGAACTAGGCAACTATCCAAGACCACAGTAAGGCCAAAAAAAATGTTTTTCTTTGCTATCAGGCTCTCCATTTCTCTCCCGTGCTCTTTATTAACCCCTTCATGACCAAAGGTCATTGATGCATGGATGTCCAGGTCAAATTGAAGTAATGTTCCTCCACGACTTCTAACAGCCATAACGCTTTTATTTTTCTCACCTACAGGGCTCGTTGGCATTTATAGTTGTAATATTTTTATATTTTAATAGATCAGACTATTCTGCATGTTATTATATGTATAATATGTTTATTTTTTTATTTTGCACATTATTATTTGTATAATAAGAGGTAATTTTTTTTACTTTTACTAGGTTTTATTTTATAAGGGTTTAAAAAATAAATAACATTTTACAAACCTTTCTTACCCTTTATAAGCCCCCTTAGGGGCATTGATTGCCACAACATAGCATTGATCAGTACTATTAGTGATCTGCACATAGACTCTTCCTGAGGGCAGATTCTATGAGAAGATCACTGATCCGACAGGTAAGTATTATACCAGGGAAATTAGTGGGGGAATGTATATAGCCGTATTGTTGACATAAAGAGTTTAAGCAGTTCACTTATAGCCAGCTTAGTTCTTTCACTGCAGTGAAGTTAATTGTTAGATCGTTGTGTAACGTAAGTAAAAGGGTTCTATGTTTTCTTTTAACCTCTACTTGTTAGAAGGGCCTCGTAACAATAAGGTTACCCTGGTGATTGACTGTAATCTGTAGAAAACCTGACAGTAAGTGTTTACTTTCCCCACAGGCTAGCGCCACCACAGGAAAATTAAAGCATTACGCCATGCCCATTCAAATCAATATGTTGTTTGTGAACTGCAAGACAGGACAGGTCCTCCGAAGATGCTATTTGTAACTGCTGTCAATTATAAATAAGAGATGAGTATCCTGAACAGAGGACCCCCTTCTATGAACTTAGAAATCTCCGAAAGGGTATATGATAATGGGTATATAAAGAAGACAGCCGTGATAAAAAATATATATATAGAGAGAGAGAATAAACAGACATTGTAGATGCATTATGTCACTGTTAAAGAACAATATCTGGAGTGGAAGGTCATGGATGAAAAGTAGAGATGTGAACAAAAAAATCAATTTGTTTTCTAAAATATGAATCACTCTAACATCTGTATGGATGAATAATCTTTAAAGATTATATTATCCATTGATTTTTAACAATGCATATTGCCATGAATCACCAAGGATCGCGAAGCTGGAGAGTAAACCCTATCATATTGCTAAGCAGTCAGACTATAATATGGCACATTGACCTCAGAACCCTAGAAGAGCCTACTTTTGGCAGGCAGATGGTTGTACCCACTATTCGACTAACTTAGCTACTGCAATGATGTTGGTGGAGAAAAAATAATTCCAATCATTGCTATGAGAGTTGAGCAAATCTACAGTAAGATCTGCTGAACCAGAATCTAAAGAATAGGTTGTTAATTCATTTAGCTATTCCAGTTAACTAGTTTACAGAATCTGTAGAAAGTTCTTGTATGACACACTTGGAAAGCGAAATAGACCACTTGATAAGCGAAATAGACCACTAAATAAATCCACAGCCAACCAGAATGATCAACTAGATTTGCTTCAAACCACTTTTTTTTCTTAAAATAGGTTCAGTACTAATCCAACACTATACAAGTGGATCTTTTGGTAAGTAAAGGAAGTGACACAGTTAGGTCTGTACTACACTGGGCGATTATCGTGTGGAAAATCTTTATATCATTCGAATGTAAACGATAATCGTCATGTCTAATTGCAGGCAATGACCGAAAAATCATTCATGTGTTTTGATCGTTGATTTAGATCTGACCCTAACCTATCAATCACTAAAATTCCACATTTGTTCGCTGTAATTCCGCATTTGTTCACTAATTGTTCAGTGTAATTCCAAATTTTTCCTATTAATTGTAGTAACAATGATAACTAACGATTATCATTTAGTGTTATACAAACAATCTCGTTTGCAATCGTAAAATTGATAAAAATCACTTTGTCTAATAGGACCCTTACACGCAGTGATTATCGCTTAAAGATTAGCTATAACGGTCGATCACTGGTGAAAAGTAGCGATTTTGTAGCGAACGATTCTGAGGTTATTACATTCACCGATTACTGTTAAGAACAATTTTTTTCATGTCGTTATATGGTCGCTAATCATTCCTTAGGACAACCTACATAAAATGTTTTATCGGGGAACAACTTATTACACGAACAGATATGCAAACACTCGGAGAACTGCCAACCATAATTTTTCAAGATGTTGAAAGACAACAATGAATGATTTTTCATTCATTGTTTGAACGTTGGGTATTATTACGTGGACGGATATTGTTATAGCAAATTTTAAACAATAATTGGTCCGTGTACTAGGGCCTTTAGAGATGAACAAACCTTGAACACACTCAAGTTTGTCTGAACCCGAGTGTGCGGAATTTGATTACTGGTGGCTGAAAAAGTTGGATGCAGCCCTAAGGCTGCCTGGAAAACATGGATACAGCCATAGCCCATGGCTGTATCTGTGTTTTCCAGGACTTCCTAGAGCTGCATCCAACTTCTTCAGCCCCCAGCAATCAAATGCCATATGCTCAGGTTCAGACAAACTTGAGTGTGCTTACACAGGTCCCATCATTGTAAAACAATTTGGATCCCATTCCCTGGTGCTGAGGACAATTCTTATGGTATGATTCCCAAATAACTTGTAAGAATGTATTAATCATATGACCTGATCGTGCAATTATAATGGCATCATTTAGGATGCAATAAAAGAAGCCATTGTACATGTACTTTAAAAATTGATGGACCTAAGGCACGACATTCTGATGCTGCATTGGATTATACAATAGCTCTTAATCGACAATGCAGAGGTCTAAATGTGTTGAGTATGGAGAGGGCATCCAATGTAAGGAATTAGCTAGCGGCACATCATGGTCAGCCCATAAACATTAACTTGATTCATCACTGCGCTTAAACTTGTTACTTTACTAAATATGGCTGCGTAAATTAAATTTGGCACCAAATATGAGCCTACATATTAGATTTGGTACAGTACAACATATGGCTATCAATATTAGACTTGGCAATAAACATGGAAAAACATATCAGACTTGGTATGAGATAGAACTTGGTAGATATCACTAGGAATATTAGACTTGGCATAAGATAGGGTTATTTGAAATGAGACTTGGCAGCAGACGTATGGACTCCAAATGAGTTCTGGCTCCTCATATGTAGTTCTTCTATATTTTATATTGGCCACTTAACTATAACGTTCCTTATGTTAAATTTATCGCCGAATATTACACTTGGCACCACAAGTGACTCTGCTTATTAGTTGAAAGATTAGACTCATCTCAGTTTTAAGACCAGCTTGACGTATCCTAGGCTCTTGCTGTCACTTGGAGTTGTTAAAGCAGGAGAACTTTTCTAACAGTTCCAGTGTTTGACCAGTTGAGTGTTCATTTGATCATTTGTTCGGTATGGAATAACATAGAAGATTATTGTATTCCAGACCTCAGGATATGCTTCCAAGTTTCCAATTAAACAGATACTCTGTTTCTCCAAAAATAGGTCCTACCTTGAAAAGAAGCCCTAGCTTGATGTTGTGGGGGTTTTAAAGTAGGCTTAAAATATAAGCCCTACTCCAAACCTATGCCCTAGTTAGAGTCAGTGCCTCCAGTGCCTCCATGTTATGTCACTTTACGTCACAAAAATGGAAAATAGGCATAACGTAGCTCCCAACCATCCTGGACAAGTGCTCTGCTACCTCCCACCATGGTAGGGCAAAATCTGCTCACCTGCTGCCGAGTGCCGTACCCTGCCTCCCGAGTCCGCAGATACAGGCCGAATCTATAAATAGATTCATTCATCTCTAAACGGTATACTGCATAGGTAATGGTAAATTTTTGAAGCTAAGTTCAAAAAGATAAAGCTACTACGTGAGAAAGAAATCAAGAACAGTGTGTGCTTGTTGTTTGTGGAAAGAAATCTTTCCTGAAAATAAGCCCTTCTCTTTTATCAGAGAAAACATGGTACCATAATAGCCTGTGGGGAACAGATGACAAAGTATGGCGGCATCCATCACAGGTATCCATTTTACAGATATGTAAGGAAGCTGAATTGATGTCACGTTTTTTTCATTGACACTTTCACTAAAGCTTCTCAAGACAGGAATGCAAAAAGCACAATTATTCCACCTCTAAAACTACCCCCAAAACTGTGGTACTCCTGTCAGCTACCCTGTGTTGGGCGGCTATGGGCAGTACTACCACTCTGGAAGACTTAATGGCTTCCTTGAAGATTGTCCAATGATGTGACTTTACATACAGACATACAGTATGGACGATTATCATATACGAACATTGTATCAATGGTAAATGCCCAAATACTATAAGTCCAATATGTGAAATGAAAAGGGACTTATATTCCCAAGCTACATTCCTATTTCATGCTGTCTAAATAATTGCACAAAGCATTCTGCATTCTAGGAAGCTTAATCCTTACACCATGCAATGTCCACTAATCTTATGTTAGAAAAGCTAAGAGCTCGTCCATGCAGGCTTATGTTATTTGGCACCACATTTCCGAAGTGTACTATCACTACTTAGGAACCAATATCTATGCACAATGGAGTCGTACCATGTTACACTAAGGGGGAAATTTATCAAACTGGTGTAAAGTAGAATTGCCCCTAGCAACCAATCAGATTCCACCTTTCATTCCTCACAGATTCTTTGAAAAATGGAAGGTGGAATATGATTGGTTTCTAGGGGCAACTAAGACAATTCTACTTTACACCAGTTTAATAAATCTCCCCCTAAGTGCCTCTCTACAGTATCACTTAAAGCATTTCTCCATACAGGCGCATGGTTCCGCCATGAGGCCTGACTGTCCCACAGCAGTATAGGAGCTCAGAGGAGTATAGTGATCCACAGTACGTGGATAAGTGATCAGTAAAATATGAGTTAAATAATAAATACATGAAGTTACTCAATGATTTTTGTACATTAAAGGAAAATTTTTATTTAAGTATTGTATTGCCTCCCAAAAGTTATAAAAATCACCATTATACACTTTTTATGGGAAATGCACATAAAGTGCTTTTTTTCCCCTGCAATTACTACTGCTTCAAGGCTTCACTTCCTGGATAAAATGGTGATGTCACGACCTGACTCCCAGAGCTGTGCGGGCTGTGGCTGCTGGAGAGGATTATGGCAGGGGGATGCTCCATGTCCCTCCAGTGTCCTGTTTCCCTCAGTGTCCGCCTGCCATCATCCTCTCCAGCAGCCACAGCCCGCACAGCTCTGGAAGTCGGGTCGTGACATCACAATTTTATCCAGGAAGTGAAGCCTTGATGCAGTAGTAAGTGCAGGGAAAAAAATACTTTATCTGCATTTCCCATAATAGGTGTATATTGGGCATTTGTATAACTTTTGGTGGGAATTATACTAAAAATTTTCAAGTCACTTCTCCTTTAATGTAATTTACAGTACAATGCTCATAGGGGACATATTACTTGGCCTTTTCTTTCCTATTCTTTCATCATGTTAACATCTACTCCAGGCTATTCTCCTCCTTCTATATTCCAATGGCTGTCCAAGAGAAAGTCCTACTTACCGCCTACTTGTGTAGTTAATATTGGGCTCCCTCACTGCTCTCAGTTACAACCCTTCCCATTCTCTGCTTATTCACAGACAAATAGCCCAGCCTCCTATAACTCCCAGTTCTGGAACTGGGCATGCTCAACCAACAAACTGAAGCTAAACTCCTAGTCATAGCCCTGGGTGACGAATTATTATCCAGGTTTGATGATGTTATGACACAGGCAACATGACCCACAGTTTCCCCCCCTGCTGTTGTGTTTGAGCATCACCAAGGGACGAGGCTAACACCATGATAAAATAAAGGAGGTAAGCCAGCCCCCTTCTTCTATATCGTTGTCTCTTCTACCTCATTTCCTGCTGCATGCACATTTAAAATTTTATCAGGATCGGTAAAAATTAGAAAACAGCACAATGTGACTTTTAGTATTCAGAAGGAAAAATCCCGGCACTCGCCAACTTCTGCAAAGTGATTTATTTACACGTGCATATACAGACAGGCGGATAAGGACGCGTTTCGGCGTAAAGCCTTTCTCAACAAGCCTGAAACAAGGTCACACTGAAACCGCAAGACCTCATGTTCATCACGATTCTTAATATGCATATATAACAACAATAACTGTTGTCCGACAACCATATGGCCCTTATTTATAGCTCCCATGTCTATGGGGAGGCAGCAAGACCCTGATAGACTGCACTTTACCCCTCCAAGAACAAAGAGGACAGGCAGTGAAAATTCATCAAGCCTGACCCCTATCTCCACTTTCATTATGTGTTGGCGGAAAGTCAATTGGCCCCCATACACCTTATACTGAGTGTTTGGCCAATTTTAGCATAAGGTATATGGAGGCCTTTAGGCACAGCAATGCAGATGCTAAGATAAGATGAGGACATAAGATACATTCATTACAAATTCTTTGACTTTATATAGAAAATATAAGGATTTTCTATAACCAGATGTTACCCTAGACCAGGGGTAGGGAACCTTGGCTTTCCAGTTGTTACAAAACTACAACTCCCGTCATGCCTGGACAGCCAAAGCTTTAGCTGGAGAGCCAAGGTTCACTACTAGTGATGAGCGAATAGTGAAATATTCGGATATTGGATATTCCTACGAATGTCTCCCGAATATTCGATTGAATATTCGATCCCATTAAAGTCTATGGTAACAAGTATTCAATTATTGAAAAACATCTATTCGACCACTTGGAGGTAAAAACCGGAAGCTGGGGGATTTGAGCGCTTATCGAATATTTATCGAATATTCGGCAAACTATTCGATAATATTCGATTGATCAAATACTTTACTATTTGATCAAATATCTATTCGATCGAACAGTATTCAGTCATCACTATTCACTACCCCTGTCCTAGACTTTCACGTCCAAATGCTGAAATAAGTTCTGCTCCACCAACATACTGCTTAGTTGTCTCAGTATGCCCTAATTTTCACCAACAGACAGGCTCCACTAAGCCAGATGAGAACTATGTAAATTAGCCATGTGTGCAATGAAACTGGACAACTTAATGTTCGGAACTCCATGGGAAAAATACAGACCGCTGTCAATGTAAAAGCAGTACCCACCAATGGACATCTGTATTATATGCACTTCTTAAAGAAAGATTTAGGGGGGCTGGCACACTGCCACTAGCATGGAGCCACAGGGACTATTATCTTGTAGCCCCACAGCAGCTGTAATGTCTGTTGTAATGTAACCTTGTGCGGGGAATGATGTCCTGTAGATGCCGCACCGCGCTAATCTTTGTGCATGTCCAATGTACATAGCCATAATGGCCGGCCATCTAGTAAGCTCAGAATCAATTTGGTTTCTCATAAAGTAGACAGCAATAATCACATGGATATAGTCTCCTGCTTTGGTCACAGCCCCCTGTGATGATTGGCTGACGTCTGTGCTCTCTGTGACTGCAGCAGCTTGGAATTCTCTGCACACGTCTTCACAATCTCACTGTCGTCTGTGCCCGTCCTTTCCGAATGCATAAAAGGCAACATTAACTTAATCTAAGCAGCCGATGCACAACAAGCCTCTAAGCCTCGTATTGCATTACGCTATTATTGTCAATTACTACACTTAATCCGAGAAATACCACAATCCCTCGGAACCGCCGTTATTAAAATTCCTACCGGCATCATAAACACCGCGCTAAAATAATAAGGGAATCATCTAGGCTTGGATTTGCTTATTATTAAGTTAAATGTTCTCCTAATACACCCAGTGGGATAACTTTGTATGGTGAGATAGTAAAAGACTGCAATGAACCCCATCCACACAGTCAGCTCTGAGCAAATGCTTCCATTAGCAAAGATAAATGTATTTTTTCCATCCGCCACCAAGGCACTTATTGCTACCAAGTCTATGCAGATCCGTCGAGCTGGAGCATCTAATCTTTGAAGTGGACCTGAATTCTATCCGTCCGCGATTTATTAAATGATTCAACATTGCGGTATCCCTGCAACTAATTAGTATGATCAACACAGTGCAAGACAGGAACAAAGCAGACAACCATCTCGGGTGCAGTCCTGCAATGTAGAACTGCCTGATGTTAATCAATCACTCCTCAACTCCAGCCCATGGCTTCGGTATGGAGGCCAGCTGGAAATCCCATTCATAGACTACAATAACAACAAAAAATAATAAAAAATAAAAGCTGTGCAAAGTAATTTACGTCTAGACCTTCCAGCGCACGAGGGGTTAAAGAGCGAAAGTCTCTTGGTCAAGCTCGATCACTCACCACCTATTAACTTTTATGCAGGGAATCAAATGCAAATTGAAAGAGCGGTTCCTTGCTGCCTTTAACCCCACAGTTCACTGAACAAATATTGGATTCTTTGCTTGTTTTACTTGGTTCTGCCTGTCACTGTTATAGTACTCACCATTAGCACGGCAAAGTTACCGAGGTGAGTGCACTGAACGGTGGTTATATTGGCCGTCGAGGTAATTATGTGGCAACCTTCTCCGCACCAGCCTCCATGTCCATCAAGAAGGTCAAAATCCCAAAAGGCAGCAATAGGGTCTATACCACTTGTAAAGTGTCTCAGGGCTATGGTCAACGGGTGACTGAGGTTTCCAGAATTGTACCCATCTGCAAAATAAGACGAAATAAGACAGGGCTTATAGACACAGAAGGGGGGGGGCATGGACAACTGTTAACATGGAAGGAGATAGTGTAGTGATAAGCTATACAAGGCTTTGCTTCCATTCTGAAAAGTTTTATGTTAATGAATTACACTTTAATTGTCACGTCGTCAACTTTGAGCTCACCTCCAGCCACTACCAACCAGCTCTACCTGTTATGTAACCATTCACAATCCTATCCTAGCCTTTACAAATGGAAAGCATTGATGTTTTGCAGAAGCCTTTGCTCTGTCTGCAGCAGCAGCATAATACAGCATGAGCCTGAAGACGACTCTTCTCGTACACCTCATCGAACTGCATGAATGGGCATTAATATGCAAGAAGCAAGGTACTACCATTCATATTTACTGCAATAACTTTCTTCACAAATTCTCACATTAGGGTCCTGGAGGTTCTAGGCAATTTCCATCCATTCCTCAATCTCTCAACTTGCCCCGATCATGCAAATAATAAGACGTCGGTCGTTTGAACGACCGGTCTCACCGTCTCCCCCCTCCATCTATCCAATTCAAGCATCAGGAAAAATGAGCAACTTACCTATTTTAGAAAGCACAGCTGGTGTAGCAACCGCCCGACGTTTTCCCTGATCTGCAAGGTAGGATGTGTTCCCAGTGATCGGAAAGAGTTTTCCATTCCGAAAGACAATAAGCTGTAGCTTGCAACTGGAGTTATCAACAGATTGCAATGAAGGAGACTGTGCAAAGGCAGACTGTGGCAAATGAATGGAAGCGATGGCTACAGTGTTCTGTACATCAGAGAGAGAGAGAGCAGGAGGGAGAGAAGAGGAAAAAAAAAAAAAGGAAAAAAAAATTGAAAATGCAAGTCACAACAGGGCTGCTTTCATTAGATTTTAAACTACAGCACTAAGAATATGTGATCGCTTCCTATTTTTTTCCTGCAGAATGGAAGCAACCATACAAGCGGGAGCTGTAACCATGGAAATAAGACTGGTAGAGTGCATATTAACAGGGAAAGCATTTCCATTGCATGTGTAAGTCTGTATGGTCAAGCTCCCTGCTGCAGAGGTGAGAATGGTTCTTACCATGCCTGCTAGAGGGTCCATCAACACTGCAGATCTGATTTAAAGAGACAACCTCTACCAGGTTTTCTCCTTCACTTAATACACAATCCGACAACTTATATTAAAGCCCTGCTACCAAAGCAAAGCTTTAAAGGGATGCAGGAATCATTTTGGAAAAGAGGATAAGGCAGTGCAAAGACAGACTCGTGATATGCAACATTGCTTCTCGAGAAATAACAAGCTTGTGCATTATACTCGTCCCCATACAATGATTTAATAACAGGATCTTGCCCCCAAGATAGTGGCAAAGTGCAAGTGGCTGAAAGCAAGAAACACTTAGACGCTGCTTGATCCTTGGATACTTTTGTATTTGCTGGATTTTAGCTAGAGGGGAAGTGCTCCTGGGGATGGAGAATAAGGGGGGGGGGGGTGCAAACTTCCCGGGTGCTAAGGAGTTAATCCCTTGTTATTCCCTCATATAAACCATAGAGGAGGCTAACGTCACCAGAGGTAGACCTTTAAAAGCAATTCAAAGCCCAGAATCACAAAGACGCTCATGAATAAAGGAATTAGCAAAAAAAAAAAAAAAAAAAACATAGTGAAAAGCACATTGGAACCTCCCAGTTCTGAGCACTCCACTCATTTTTATTATCCACTGTGTTCTGCTATTATGTATAATTACCAAGTTTACAGATTCCATTTCAAGGAGATTTCCCTTAGGTGCCAGTGTAGACATTTACATGCATACATGATTATATTACGCTGCTTTTTTACACCTTTCCGCATTCTCTTATTCTGGCTTATTGTGCATACAGTCACTTTTATATGTCTGCTAAATAATAGCGGCTACTTGTTACAGTTATAGGGGAATGTAGATACTCACAGCACCGGCACCTAGTGCATTTCCATTGCTGCATCTGATACATTGGGGTTAGGGTTAATTCTTAGCAACTGGATGATATATATATATATATATATATATATATATATATATATATATATATATATATAACCTTTGTTATTTTGAGCACATTTTTATACCGCACTGGTAGAAAAGTTATACAGAGATCATAGATTTTTGTCTCATACAAACTGTTAAGAGGGTACTCCGGCAAAATTTTTTTTTTTTCAAATCAACTGAGGTCAGAAATTTATACCGATTTGTAATTTACTTCTATTTTAAATGTTTTCCAGTGCCAGTCAGCTTCTGTATGTCCTGCAGGAAGTGGGGTATGTCTGTGACAGGAACTGTTCAGAGTAGTAGCAAATCCCCATAAAAAACCTCTCCTGCTCTGGATAGTTCCTAACATGGTCAGAGGTGTCAGCAGAGAGCACTGTGTCAGACTGGATAGAATACACTACTTCCTGCAGGAGATACAGCAGCTGATAAGTACTGGAATACCTTTTTTTTACTGGAGTGCCCCTTTATGTTTCCTCTCAGACTACCTCCATTTCCTTACTATTTTTTGATTTTTTTTTTTCTAGCTGTGTCATACAGGGAAGTTTAGTTTTTTCATGGTGAACCATTAATGTGAATGGTCATCCATGAAATGGGTAATACTACTTGGCAGATAGAGGTATTGCTATGACATCAATATACAACTTCATTAAAGAAGTTTCCAAGGAACACATTTGCCCTAGGTCTTAGGGTTGAATAAAATTGTGTGCTTTCCCATCCTCACAGGACCTGCCTACACAGCCCATCAGTGACATTGGCTTTAAAGGGTGGTCCTGTGATGTCAGGATGGGATAGATCCAAGAAGTAGAGACCAGTGTGTGACTGGGAACATTGTCACAGCTATGTGGGACCAGAGTATGTAAGTATTGTATGTCTATTATTTTTACACCTGAAACTATTTTTTTTTACCTCACCCTTTAAGGAAAACAGGATAAGTCAGGTACAACATTAAAGGGAACCTGCCACATTACAGTTTTATTGGAAAAGACTTAGGGACAGATTTATCAAAGGGTGTAAAATTTAGACTGGTACAAACTGCCCACAGCAACCAATCACAGCTCCTCTTTCCTTTCAGCACTGCCTAAAGCTGAGCTGTGATTGGTTGCTGTGCGTAGTTTGCACCAGTCTAAATTTCACACCCTTTGATAAATCTCCCCCTTAGTATAACTTGTATTTGATTAGAGATGAGCGAACCTCGAGGGTCCATCCGAACCCGATCGTTCGGTATTTGATTAGCTGGGGCTGCTGAACTTGGATAAAGCTCTAAGGTTGTCTGGAAAACATGGATACAGCCAATGCTTATATCCATGTTTTCCTTATACAACTTCAGCAGCCACCGCTAATCAAATGCCGAATGTTCGGGTTTGGATGGACTCAAGCATGCTCAAAATTCGCTCATCTCTATATTTGATACATTTATTTAATGTTCTTCAGTGGGCGGTCCTGACAGTTATCTCTGTTGCCCAGTCATGTAGGAAAGGACGGCACTCCTTGAATTAGACTGCCCACTAGACTTCTAACTAAGCAAACAAAGCAAAAATTTAAATAGGTATTCCAGGAAAAGTAGGAGATCGCAGAGGGTCTAACCTCTGTACCCCCCGCCGTTCTCTGTATCAGGCCTCACCGGCTATGATATGACTAGGGCCACGGGTACGGCAAGTGACCCGTGGCTCTATTCATTCCTAAGGAGCGACGGGGAGATTCAGTAGGTTGTCTTACATTGATGTATAGTCATGTGGAAAAAGTTCCAGGATAACTTAATTTATTCAAGTAAATCTCTGCTCATTTTGGGATAAGTGGGTGGGTCCTACTCAATGTGGGTGGTCCTACTTAATGATTGACAGATCTCACTATATGCATACTTATACAAAGTATATACAATCTTTCAGTAGAGCCACCTACTTGACTACCTAGAATTTACATGGATAAATTACAAGTTGCTCTGGAATTTCCTCCACAAGACTATATATCAATCTGCTCAGCTGCCCCTGCTCTATTGAAAACAGCCTGTAGATTGGTCTGCATTTTAAAAGTGACAGGTTGTTCGCATAAAATCTGCAGTCAATATGCTACATGAGAATGAGTTTTTGGGTGGGTTCACACTACGGAATTCTTACAAATAAATACTGCCGAATTCTGTCGCTAACCGAAAGAATTGATGTGTCAATTCTTTCAGCGGAATGCGGAATCCGCCCATGCATAGAATGGTACGGGCGGAGAGGCGCGTGGCCGTGAGCGCGTTCTAGTGACGGAATTTGGCAGAATTTATCCACGAGAGTTCCATGGTCTGAACACACCCTTTCTGAGTGTAGCTTTACTTTTAAGAAACAGTGCCACTCCCAGGCTGTGACTGGTATTACAGCTATGCCCAATCTGATAATTATCACTAGTGCAGCTATTTCAGTACACACATGGGGAAGATTTATTAAACTGGTGTAAAGTAGAATTGTCTTAGTTGCCCCTAGCAACCAATCAGATTCCACCTTTCTTTTACAAAAGACTCTGTGAGGAATGAAAGGTGGAATCTGATTGGTTTCTAGGGGCAACTAAGACAATTCTGCTTTACACCAGTTTGATAAATCTCCTTCATGGTATTCTGCTTGTCACAAAACTCTTCAAAACTCTTCATAGCCAAACCAAAAAAAACTGTGGAGCAATATTAAATGCACATTGGAGTGCATGGGCTTAAGGATCTCAACTCCAAAAAAACCCTGACACCAGCTGGACAGGGTTGAAGGGGGAGATTAGGGGGAGCTATGTTTTTCTTGTCCTGGATAATCCCTTTAAGTAAAGAAAGTACACAATGCCTTATGTTATATCTGAATATCTGAATCTTGCCAGTCTTAACCGAAACTCGTATTCTATTCCTGAACCTGAATGCTTCATGTAAACAGCTATGTCGTACTTTGTGTATCAGACAGTTTTGCAGTACGTTACATAGAGGGAAGATCGAATGTTCATGTAAAGATGAAAAATAATGGAAGAATGCCCCTATCTGGGCTTTGAAGCCCTTATTATCCAAACTGAAGTGATCACCTTGAAGTGCATCTTCAATTTCTATCACCATACGGCTTTTAGGTCCAAAATTCTGAGCTGATTAATTTCTTAATACATCTTTATCACGGCTGGAAATCTGGTTTTCTGATACAGAGCTCCAAATCCCTGCTGACATAAATTTAATAGATAACATGCTGCCTGCCTGAATGGGGACACCGGAGCTCACTCTACTATTATTAATTTCAGTGTAAAACAGTATGGAGGAAACTGCCCCTAGTGGTGGCTGCAGGCAGACTGAATGCTATATTTAGAGCTATGGCTATGCAGGGGGTTTGGAGATGTGTAGCAGACAAAGCTCCAGCCACTTGAAAGATTTTAACTTATTTAGGTAAGAAAAAGGCTGTAAGCTGTCCAGTCCCGAGATGATGTGGAGGAAATCTATTATAAAGCATGAAGGGTTTGTTCATTGTAAAGAACTTTTACTACAGAGAGATGTCTATCTATCTTATCTATCTATCTATCTAACTATCATATATCATATCTTTCTTAGAAAAATATGAACCTATCTTATATCAATCAGTCTACCTATTATCTATCTATCTATCTATCTATCTATCTATCTATCTATAAAAACAGCAAGTCTTGCAGCACTCCTCTTGGCAGTAATAGGGGTTGCAAAAGCGGTCAGTATATGACGGACCACATCTATCTATCTATCTATGCAAAGAAGGAGTCCGTGGAGCCTCAGTTGCGAGTCTCAAAACACAAGAATAGCCAGTTGCGAGCATTGGGACCTAACTAGTGAAATACCAGGGTTGCCCCTATAAGTCAATGTCTATCTATCTATCTATCTATCTATCTATCTATCTATCTATCTATCTATCTATCTATCTATCTAACTATCATATATCATATCTTTCTTAGAAAAATATGAACCTATCTTATATCAATCAGTCTACCTATTATCTATCTATTTATCTATCTATCTATCTATCTATCTATCTATCTATCTATCTATCCAAGGCAAAATACTGCAGCACTCCAATGTTAGTGAAGAAATTCAAAGTGGTTTATTCAATCCATAAAGCAGGCAATGCGACGTTTCAGTCTCACCATTGGATATCTACATACCGGCTGATCTCCGGTTTACAGCTGGCACCTGTACATTTAATCAAAAATGCTGCGTTATTTGCCTCTATCTAATCTATCTATCTATCTATCTATCTATCTATCTATCTATCTATCTATCTATCTATCATATATGTGTAGCTATTATTTAGCTGTATGTTTATTATCTATTTTTATCTGTCTGTCTATTATCTATCCAGAATCTATAATCTATCTTTTATCTGTGCTTCTATCATCTCTCTAGAAGAATATCACTTTGTAACAGCAAATTGTTGCACCAAAGGACCCAGATCCAAATCTACAGATACTCCAGCAATTTAGTGTGACCAAAAATTGCTAAAGGTTTTACATAGAAAGATAAAAGATTGTCAGCTAAAAAGACCACTGGCTCCATCTAGCCTGCCCTTATTACTTCCCTGCCTATTATCTTAGGATAGATACATTTTTATCCCAGGCATGTTTACATTCAGTACCTGTAGATGTACAGTACCTACCACATATGCTGGAAGTTCGTTCCAAGCATCTACTACTATATCAGTAAAATAATATTTTCTTTTGTTATTTCTGATCCTTCCCCAACTAACCTCTCACTGTGTCCCCTTGTTCTTGGGTTCACTTTCTTTGATTAAAAACACTTTCCTCCTGCCATTCTTCTTTGCAAAAAGCCTCAAGTTCCTGTGAATTCCTGGGCTGTCTTGCATGAACTGCGAGATTGAGATCTCACCAGAGTGGCTCAAAGATATTGAGGTCCAGAGACTACAGCCACTCCAGAACCTTCACTTTGTTCTGATATCCAAGGAATTAATGATGCGAGTCAGCAGTGGTCAAACTGATTATTAAATGGAAAATCAGGGGCTCTATAAAAAAAAACAGTCTGATAGACCAACAAAAATTTCGGCCACAAACTGCCAGAAAAATTGTTCAGGATGCAAAGAAAAATCCACAAATAACATCACCTGAAATACAGGATTCTCTGAAAACATGTGGTGTGGCTGTTTCAAGATGTACAATAAAGAGGCACTTGAAGAAAAATGGGCTGCATGGTATCTCGCCTATAATAAGCCAAACAGCACAGAGACAAGCTTCAAAACTTTTGGAACAAGGTCATTTGGAGTGATGAGACCAAAATCAAACTTTTTGGCCACAACCATAAACGTTACATTTGGAGAGGTGTCAAAAAGGCCTATGATGAAAGGAACAGCATTCCTACTGTAAAGTACGGAGGTGGATCGCTGATATTTTAGGGATGTGTGAGCTACAAGGGTACAGAAAACTTGGTCAAAGATTGCCACACGTTATCAGCAAATACTGGAGGCAGATTTGCACTCATCAGTAGAGAGGAGCGAACCGGTTCGCCCGGTATGGGATCCGATTCCGATCGGATTCGGATTTTTGGAAATCCGCTCCGATTTTTTTTTCTTGCTTTCTAAAATGGCAGCCGCCATTCTAGAAAGCAGGAAGTGTTCCGGGTGGGAAAAGCGATTTCCCATGATGCCCGGAACACATCCAATCAGCAGGGATCTTGTACCAGCCCACCCCTTGTGTGACGTCGGTATTGCTTTAAGAGGAGCGGTCACATGACCGCACCACACAGTGTGTAGAGTGAGGGAGAGAGAGAGAGAGAGAGGAAGCAAGCTGCTGTTCTTGTGGTGCACTACAGACTACAGAGAACATATTGTGGGAAAGGAAAGATTAGGAAAGCGGAGAGGAGAAACATCTAGTGATTGAGAGAGAAATATAGAGAGGGCAAAAGATAGATAGATTGGGCATAGGACAGAAAAGTGTGCACGGAACCAAAATGTGCAGTACAGATATACAAGTCCTATACTTCTGCCTGGCCTCCGTGTTGGCTACTCCTGATCCTGCCTTCCCTCCATGTTGACTAATGTTGCTCCTGGCTGGCCTCCATGTTGGCTACTGCTGATCCTGCCTGCCCTCCATGTTGACTACTGTTGCTCCTGCCTGGCCTCCATGTTGGCTACTGCTGATCCTGCCTGGCCTCCGTGTTGGCTACTGCTGATCCTGCCTTCCCTCCATGTTGACTACTGTTGCTCCTGGCTGGCCTCCATGTTGGCTACTGCTGATCCTGCCTGCCCTCCATGTTGACTACTGTTGCTCCTGCCTGGCCTCCATGTTGGCTACTGCTGATCCTGCCTGGCCTCCGTGTTGGCTACTGCTGATCCTGCCTTCCCTCCATGTTGACTACTGTTGCTCCTGCCTGGCCTCCATGTTGGCTACTGCTGCTCCTGCCTGGCCTCCATGTTGGCTACTGCTGCTCCTGCCTGGCCTCCATGTTGGCTACTGCTGATCCTGCCTGCCCTCCATGTTGGCTACTGCTGCTCCTGCCTGGCCTCCATGTTGGCTACTGCTGCTCCTGCCTGTCCTCCATGTTGGCTACTGCTGCTCCTGCCTGGCCTCCATGTTGACTACTGCTGCTCCTGTACTGGCTTCAAATGACTATTGCTGAACCTCCACTGGCCTCCAATGACTACTGCTGCTCCTTCACTGCATTTGTGACCTTTTTCCTGCATAGACCCTGTAATGGTGAATTTCCTGCATAGACCCTGTAATGGTGAGTTTCCTGCATAGACGTTGTAATGGTGAGTTTCCTGCATAGACCCTGTAATGGTGAATATTGAAGTCTAAAAAAAAAAAATTGACTTTGAGATATCGAAAAGATAATGATGTTACTGACATGTAGAGCCCTAAATTCAACCAAATACACTACCCCCGTATTATATAGATGCTTTAAACTATTAAATCTGAAGAAAGTCGGTCGGACCGAACTTTCCGAAAAAATCCAAAAGTCCGGTCGGACCGAACTTTTGAAAAGTTCGCTCATCTCTACTCATCAGCCCGGAAGCTGTACATGGGACATACTTGGACGTTCCAGCATGACAACAATCCAAAACACAAGACCAAGTCGACCTGTCATTGGCTACAGCAGAAAAAAGTGCAGGTTTTGGAGTGGCTATCTAAGTCTCCGGACCTCAATATTTTTGAGCCACTCTAGAGAGATCTCAAGCACACAGTTCATGTAAGACAGCCCCGGAATTTACAGGAACTGCAGGCCTTTATGCCAAGAATGGGCCGCTTTACCATCTGAGAAAATAAAGAGCCTCATCCACAACTACCACAAAATACTTCAAGCTGTCATTGATGTTAGAGGGGGCAACACATGAACTGGGGTATGTAAACTTTTGATCACGGTCTTTTGGATGTTTTTGGTTGTCATTATGATTTAAAAAGAGAAAACACAGTATCTTCACCCAACACTAACCAGGAGTCGGAAAAAACTTTTTGTGTTATCATTCATATTCTCTGAAAAAAGGACAAGTAAGCAAAAATTCTGCCGGGGTGTGTAAACCTTTGAGCACAACTGTATATCTGAAGAAGGTTTTATTCCCCTACTTAACAGATTTTGTAATTTCTTCCTCTTTTGAGACTTCAGTATCATTTATAATCTGCTTTGCGTCCTTCTGTATAACTTTATACACCTCTCTGTCAGCTACACCTCCAGTCTCTTTATACCCTCTGTAGGCTGTTTTTTTCCCCTTTTACTATAGCCCTTACATCTAGCTATCTATCTATCTATCTATCTATCTATCTATCTATCTATCTATCTGGTCAGTGGTCACAACCTCTCTACTGGCACCGGCTTCAACCTACAATGAGGAGTGCTTTATAGTGATGTGATTTTTTTTTAAATCTATCTATCTATCTATCTATGTAGAAGATAGTTCAGCAGCACTCCAATGTCTCGTGGTGCCAGCGGATCGGGTCCTGACCAAGGACGTAGTAGGTAGGTAATAGATAGTCCACAGCACTCAAATTGATATCGTGCAAAAAAGTGTTGTTTTATTCCATCAAATCTTCAAAAAAAATAATCAAGTGCAGCACATAAATACCAGGAGCAACGTTTCAGCGATTAGACCTCGCTTGAAAATGGCGAGGTCTAATCGCTGAAACGTTGCTCCTGGTATTTATGTGCTGCACTTGATTATTTTTTTTTGAAGATTTGATGGAATAAAACAACACTTTTTTGCACGATATCAATTTGAGTGCTGTGGACTATCTATTACCTATCTATCTATCTATCTATCTATTTATCTCCTATCTATGTATCTATCTCCTATCTATCTATCTATCTATCTATCTATCTATCTATCTCCTATCTATCTATCTATCTATCTATCTATCTATCTATCTATCTCCTATCTATGTATCTATCTATCTATCTATCTCCTATCTATCTATCTATCTATCTCCTATCTATGTATCTATCTCCTATCTATCTATCTATCTATCTATCTATCTATCTCCTATCTATCTATCTATCTATCTATCTATCTATCTATCTATCTATCTATCTCCTATCTATCTATCTATCTATTTATCTCCTATCTATCTATCTCCTATCTATCTATCTATCTATCTATCTATCTATCTATCTATCTATTTAAGAAATACTCTGCAGCACTCTAAGATACGTGGAAAACGTGAAGAAATTTATTCCATAGTAGGATTCACAGCAAACAAGGAAAAAATACACGACGTTTCGGCGTACCTTACGCCATTTTCAAGTGCCACTCAAGTGGCACTTGAAAATGGCGTAAGGTACGCCGAGACGTCGTGTATTTTTTCCTTGTTTGCTGTGAATCCTACTATGGAATAAATTTCTTCACGTTTTCCACGTATCTTGGAGTGCTGCAGAGTATTTCTTAAATAGCTGATTTTGATCCTTTGGTCTGAGGATCCGTCTGCTGGCATTCAACTTTTAACCCTTTGGTGCTGCTTCTATTGCTATATATCTATCTATCTATCTTTCTCTGTACAGACATCTATTACATTTGAGTTCATCAGATCTATTATTTTTATTTTTAAACCAGCCATTTCCAGCACAGATGTAGAAACCGTATTCATTGCCTGGAGGATCAGGACCCTGGACAGCTCCCTGTATACAGTACTAGTCCACCATCTAATAAGCTACTTATTTGTGCTTCCCATTCGTTAAAGACATTACGATATGAGCAGTAACATCTATTCCATTCACACAGCAAATATTTCAAATATAGATCACTGATCCCTATACCATAAGCATCATTAATACAAATGCAAAGCTGGCTCTGACTTTTACTTGAGAAGGTGCTTCTTGTAAAGTGATCCATCCTCAGCAAGCACTGAGAGCTAGCACACTTGATGCTGATCATATCAAGCTGTCAATGCTAGAAGAGAATTACTCTTGAAGGAAAAGCGAGGTAACCTCTCTCTATAGAAAACCTGTCACATCCCAACAAAAATTAAACTGTCGCCATACTATCTTTCCTTCATGTCCCCAGATTGCAGAACACTGTTAATGATAAGATATTAGGCAGTCAGTGAGCAGTCAGTTGTTGAGGACAATGAGACCACTGTGATGGCTCAGAGAATTCTTCAAGATGGCAGGTATTTTGAGGTGTTTCCAGTATCTGGAGGGTACTACCTACCAAAAAGTGGTCCAAGGAGAGGCTCATTGCCACTACTGAGGAGTAACAGCTAGCCTGTGTGCTCCATCTTTATGTTGTAATCTCAGTTGGATTGAAAATCTATGGAATATGGTGGAAAACAAGTTGTGGACATGGGCAGATACAACATACCGATCCCGTTTACAAAATTATAAAATTATGTTTTGCTTTTAAGCTGAAGAATATAGTAGGGGTGTTGAGCTGTCAATTGTTGACTGAGCCATGTCATAGACTCTATAAACAGGAGATCAGTGTCCACTTAGGCTGGGTTCAGACTATGTTTTTTTCATCCATTTTTGCAAAAAAAAAAAAAAAAAACGGATGGAAAAACAGATGCATTTGTGTGCATCCATTTTGATTCATTTTTTCATTGACTTCCATCATTCACAACAATAGATCAAAATGCATCCATTTTTTTAATGTACACAAAAATAAGGTCAGCTACGTTTTTGTGTATGTTAAAAAAACGGATGCATTTTGAGCCCTTTTTTTAATGGAAGTCAATGGAAAAATGGTTCAAGATGAATGCACACAAATGCATCTGTTTCTCCAATCGTTTTTTAAATCTCCCCCTATGTTTTTTAATCGGTTTAAAAAAAAAACAAAAAAAAAACGGATGAACAAAACATAGAGGGAGATTTAAAAAACTGGTGTAAAGTAGAATTGTCTAAGTTGCCCCTAGCAGCCAATCAGATTCCACCATTCAATTTTTAAAAGTCTGTGAGGAATGAAAGGTGAAATCTGAATGGTTGCTAGGGCCAACTAAGACAATTCTACTTTACACCAGTTTGAGAAATGTCATCCATAGTGTGCCCAGCCCAGTGTACCCAGTGTACCCAGCCTTACTCAGCAGTCAGAAGAGTAGGTGATCTTTGACAATGAATGCTTGAAATTACCCAGTTGTTCATTTATTCATTTATTAAAAAAAAAAAAAAATCACACAAATGAAAAGGCTGATTATAAGGGAACAGATGCACAGAAAGAGAATGTTCTCTGCAATAAGGGGGATAGAAAAGTAAAGGAATGGTTCCAGGTTCTCTGTCTGTCTAATATCTATGCTCTGTATACACACAAGTCTATGGATGTCACTTCATCATCTTATTCTTCCAAGACAATATTTTGGAGTTTTCATATAAATATTGTCAGGCCTCCCACACAGCTTCCATTTACCAATCTGGCCGATCAATCTGATGGTGCTGAGATGCATATATTTTGAGTTCTTTGCTTCATCCCACAAGAAAATGTTTAGAAATTGAATTTGCAGCATGTAGAGCTCACTCTTCTCAGTAATGAAAGAATGAAGCAGGGAAGCCCTGAATTAGAGAAGTCCATACTTTACAGAGGACAGTCACTCCTAACCATGTTATTCTACAAGATTTCACTTTATTCATTACAAAACAAATTTTTGTTATAGTTATTAAATAAAACAATAGTAATAATAAAGCTAGTAGTTTTTATGGTATTAGTGGTAGCAAAAGAAGCCATAAACTCTATTGTTGCTTGTTGATAATACTACAAAATGGGAAGTGCCCTGAAAATGAATGCATGCAATGGTCAGATAATTCCACAAAGTGTGTGTGTGTGTGGGGGGGGGGGGGGGGTGGATTTAATATGTATGTCATGAAAAAAGGGGAAGATTCGCCCCCTTTCCAAGGCTTACGCCAGCTGTATCCCCCACTCGCCTGATGGCTGAGCGGAGAGGGAGCAACAATGCTGGGAGGAGGCGTGACCCCTTCCCGCACCTGGTTTATGAAGGTTAGGCCTTTAAGAGCCAGCTGGCTGTACTAGGAGATGTGTGCACCTCTTAGTATATATGGCTGGTAAAAAGGGGGTGAAGCTTTATTTAAGACCAATATCCCCCAAAATGTTCAGATAACTACTTCCATACAGTGGCCATACAATGCTAATTAGACTTACTGTAGCCTATTCTCTCTTCCCTCACCAACAGGCCTCTTCTAGACTTATGACCCCCCCCCCCATTGTGCATACTGAAAAAAAGTTCTACAAAATCACAGGAGATATGAAATTTTGCTATTCTTCTAAAATACACCGTTTTCCCTCTTCCTGATCCGGTCGGGTCACAGAGATATGAGGCGCGCGCCCTCACAGGAGAGTCCGACACTCATAGAGAATGAATGGGGAGCCCGATGCTCCGTCATTCTCTATATCTCCGTGACCCGACCGGATCAGGAAGCGGGACCCGGAGGGATCAGGTGAGTATAGGGGGCTGTAACGGGGGTCGGGAGCCTGTCACCCCGGCACGGGGGGTGACAGGTCCTCTTTAAATCTGTAGTAGTATTTTCCTCTAGAAGCCATTCCCCATTTTTACTGCTGGTTAGATCACCTGAGCGTACAATATGCACACTGCATACTAAATGAAGAGAATGGCCATAGGTCCAACAGTGATAAATACAGCCTGTACTGTGCATCACTGCTTTCTGTCTGGCCCAAGGAGGTAAGAGGTGATACTATGCAACCTTTGGGCTGGGAGCTCTGCCCGGTGTAGGGCTATGTTAACACAACGTATATTTTCGTAAAACCAAGGCCGTTGTACAACGGCCGTGATTATTATGAAAATATACGTTAACTTGCCATCTATGGGATCCCGTCCGGAGCGTATACACAAAGTATACGCTCCAGCCGGGATCCCTAGAGGCGCCGCAAACAACTGACATGTCATTCATTGACCGCAGAAAACCCTGTCTGTGCACACTATGGAGGGAGCGGCTCCGGCCGTGCTGTGGGGAGTTCAGATGTGGGCATGCACTGATGCGCCCACATCAGAAATCTGCGGCCCTAAAGATCATCCGGTCCGTACTGCAGTACCAGCCGGGATGATCTTTTCAGAGACCGGTCGTTCCATGACCCGGCCAGGTCACGAAACGGCCGGTCTCCTATGTAATGTGAACATAGCCTAGGGCTGTATCCAAATCGACTGTTGAATCCAAATGTGATTGAAAAGCCAATTAAAGTAAAACTTTCAGGAATTAAATTGGGGTGTTTATCTTTCCATTTTAAGGCTATCCAGTTTGAAAACATTGAGTTATTTATACCAGTTTGTAGCCTCTGGGGCTACCACATTCCCATCTATTCCCATATTTTTTCCAACAGTCAAATGAGCTGTTATGGTAAAATAGTCATTTAGAATAGTGTCAAACTGTAAAATCCCTATATCTCAGGAACGGGATGGTGGATAGAACCAAAATAAAAACACTATTGATATCAGGGCACCAAAGGCAAATGGCAGGCTGCAACAGTAGATCCGTTATGACACCAAGGGAAAGGTAGCAAAGGCCTGGACAAAGCATTGCCTCCCCACAAACATTCTGAAGGGAACAGATCCAACCCCTGAACCACCAATGATTTCACTTCTAAAGGTGGGCATACGCTTTCAATAACTATCGGACGAACAATCGTTTGGCCAATAGTTATCTCACCCCTCCAATAAACCCCCCAACCACCCCATCCCTGTCCTCCCCATACATAGGAATATTTGGCACTGCCAAGGAATCCTGTGTTCTCTATGGGGAGGGTAAGCCATAGCCAGACTGCTCTGACAGCAGCTTGTCTCTCAGAGAACAAAGGGTTTAGGCATTGATTTCCCATGACCCATGACCCATATCTTCGCCAACATCATCAGTCGCTGGAGTATCAGGAGCCCAATACACTCTATACTGAAGGCCAACAAAAATATAAAGAGGGAACCTTAACATCTAGATGCCGCTGGCGGCTGACAGACAGAAGATAAGTACATACAGGATAGATGAATGAACTAGAATTATTATTGAAGTCATTTTGGAATATAGCCATCCATGTATAGAACTTGACTTACATTATCATTCATTGGATGTTACAATTTATCCAAAATCAGTATTTGTTATAAAGCTCTTCAGCTCTTTAGATGGATGTGTTTCCGAGTGATTTTACAGTCATCAAAAGCATATGGAAGAATGGAGATGAAAGATAAATCAGTGTTAAAACAGAACCATTGACATTCAAAATGCCATTATTTTCCCTCCAAGGCACACCTTAATTATCCTTATGAGACACTCCAGAACAATCCGCATCCAGTTTATTCTGTAATACAATGCCAGCTTAATACTATTACTATTTCATGAGCACAATGTAAAATAACTACGCACTTGTGTTTCCCAACCTAGACATCAGGAGCTGAGCTGTTGTGACAAAGTAATTGACCTTTCTCGTGTCGTAAAGGAGTTTGTTCCAATTTGAGTAATCCCAAGATAAGAATATTAAGCTTGCTCAATTTCATTTGGAAATGAATACATAATGACATTGTAGCTTCCTACCAAGGTAAGAGCAAACCATTTAATATATAAAAGCAGCGTAAACAATTTCATGATGAACATCCATAATGGCTATATGTTAAAGGAAGATATACTACTCTACTTCATTCTCCATGCTTCTGAAGCCACAGGTCACTTACAATATATGGAAGGTTTTCTTTCTTACGATTTATTATTATTTAATTATTATTATTATTATTATTATTATTATTATTATTATTATTATTAGACTGATTTTGGCCTTCAGGACCAGAGCCCATTCTTTAAAATCCAACCTCACTAATAAAGTCTCACTTTATGCGGTTGTAGCTATGTGATGCTATAACTTTTCTTTCTGATTCTGAGATTTTTTTTTTTGTGACATATTGTACTTTGGGTTAGTGGTAAATTTTGGCCGATATGCAAAAATAAAAATTGTGAATTTTTTTCCAACATTATTATTGTATTGGGGGCTATGGGGATTATATGTGATTTTTATTTATTTATTTTTTTTTTTGTGTGTGCGTGTGTTTTGTTTACACTTTATTTTATTGTCCCACCATGGGGACTTTACTGCACAATTGCCTGATTACAGGCATATTGCATTGCAGTGCTGATCAGCACTGCAATACAATATGTCTGTAATAGGCAGAGCTGATCAGACTCAGCCTTAGGCTGAGCCTGATTAGCTTCCGTAGCTGTGACACCAGGCGGCTTCCGGGAAGGGGACGAAGGGAGGATTCTCCCTTCTTGTAGCACTATAATCGCACTGATTGCAGCACCTATAGGGTTAACTGCCGAGATCCGGGCTCAGCGGCGGGTGCCTGGCTCTCACTCACAGCCAGGCCCCCTCGCAGATGACACGGGCGCAGGTCCTGTGCCTGTGTCATCCCTGTGACGTGCCGGCACGTCCATCGGCAGGAATGCCATGCAGATTTGGACGTGCCGGTACGTCCATATGCGGGAAGGGGTTAATTTATTATTATTATTATTATTATTATTATTATTATTATTATTATTATTATTAATTTACCCATTTCTCATGATGAACGTCCATAACCCCATGCTATAGAAAGACAAACTACTCTACCTCATCCCCCCATGTTTCTCAAGCCACAGGTCACTTATCTGGCAGGTTTTCTATCCTATAGTTTGTCCCTTTCAAATCAAAAAAGAAATCTGAATAAAAGGACTCGAGCATCTGGGATTTAAAGGAAATGGCTCTAGGTCTTAATTTTAGTTTCAGTAATAGATGTATTAGATACAGAGAAATAAAAAAATAACGTATCTGTTCTTTTATTTAAGTATTGCAGCAATTTATTTGATGTTCTCAACTTCCCTAGGGGCCATATTGGAAACACAATGGCTTCTTGTATTATCCATATATACAGTAAAAAAAGAACACTTGTATTTGTTGGTCATGAATTATTTAGTTAAATATATAATTAGATAGATAGATAGTTAAAGGGGGTTCTCAGGCAAATTTTACTATGTGCCTCCCTGTGCATTAAGGCCGGGTTCACACAGTGTATGACAGCCGCTGTCTGTGAAGTTCATCCCCATAGATTTCCAAGTAGCGATGGAGATTGTCCCTTTCCCCAAAAAACCAAGATGCAACAAGAGAATTGTCATGTGCATAGTTTACAGTGCTACAATCCTGCCTTATCTAAGCCTCCAACACTACATTTAATTATACAACCTTTAATAAAAATGAAATGGCTCTGCTTGTTTAGTATCAGTCTAAACAGCAAAGGTAATATGTAAGCTAAAGAAGAGTGGCAAAAACTAGAAACATTTATATCAATAGTACATGGTAAGACAGAAGAAGACACTGGACATTTAAAGGGAATCTGTCATCACTTTAAGCAGTCATTGGGGCTGTCCCCGATTGCTTTTTCTGGTCCTATCTGCCATAATATATTTATTCCTATACTAAAAGGGGTTGTTCAGCGAAAATCTTTTTCTTTCAAATCAACTATTATCAGAAAGTTATTTAGATTTCTAATTTACTTCTATTGAAAAATCGCAAATCTTCCTGTACTTATCAGCTGTTGTATGTCCTGCAGAAATGTTGTTTGTTCTGTCCAGAGCAGGAAAGGTTTTCTATGGGAATTCCTATAGAAAGCTTCTCCTTTTCTAGAGAGTTCCTGTCTTGACTAGAGATGTCAGCAGAGAGCACTGTGTCAGACTGAAAATAGAACAACATTTCCTGCAGGATATATAGTAGCAGGTAAGTATGGAAAGACTTGAGATTTTTTAATAGAAGTAAATTACAAATCTATTTAAATTTCTGACAATAGTTGATTTGAAAGAAAAATATTTTCGCTGGACAACCCCTTTAAACAAGGACAGATTTATCAGTGAAGACTGTTGGGGTGGGGAGAAGCCACTGGGGACAGCTCAAATGACACGTGGTACGGATAGCATGGAAAAGATGACAGGTTCCCTTTAAAAAATATTATCCTATGGTCATTATGGTAACACTAATACCCCAAATATATAGTCAGAAGCACTGTCATAGGAACCAAAGCTGAGTTATTCTTTCCGATACTGAATAAGATATGGGTTTTCTTTTAACCCCTTACTATAGGAATCTAGGTAAATTACTGAACTATATTTCTGTACACATGGTGATCTTACATTTTAGATTTTTGTCCACATGTCCAGTCTTGAATATAATAAAAAAGTGAAGGGTGACATAATGCAACCAAACCAATTATTATAATAAGCGTGTAATTTTAGACATTTCCTTGACCCGCTCTCTTAATCTGGCCTTCCATTAACATAGTATTTTCCCTACACTTGGTAGAATTGACAGAAAACAGGTCATTATCTAATGGCAGAACCTTCCTCTATTCGCTTAGTCATGAGAATTTCGAGATACTGTAACTGAACTAAAAAACCAGCAGCTCACAAGGGCAGGTCACATTGGCGGCTTCATCTATGGATCTAATTAGCGGCATTACCATGAAAACAAGAGACATATGTAACCGGAGCCGCCATTGTCATCTTATGGCCTTGAATTTGCTGGATTGACTATTTAATGACTGTTTCTCGAAATGAAGTAACCTTTATATTTCTGCTCCAGTCCTCATAAAAATGTATTTCTTGCATGACTGAGCTCACATGAAAATGGAGTGCGCTCATCCCCAGATGCAAACAAAAGTGTCATTTATAACAGTGAAAGCTCTGACAGCTATTTATTCTTTGTCTGTGTAACTGGATTTTATTACTTAGATACATAGAATTAGTTTTTTTTTTTAAAGTGACACATGCTAATAAAATCTTGCTGGACCGAGCGAGATGAATACAATGCAGTTTGTTATTTTATAGCCTAGCAGGTTGCATTGTGTTTTTTTAATGGCAATCTTATAAAGTCTAAATCATGCTCAGAGCTCAAGTGTCAAAGAGGCTGTGCTCAGCTGCAGTATGTACGTCTCTTCCTTCTCCCACCTTCCTCACCTGATTGACATGCATGTCTCATCTTCCAGCACTGAGCCATGCACATTAATCGGTCAAGGAAGGGAGGGGAGAAGGCGTGCATGCTGCGGCAGAGCACAGCCATTTTTACACAAGCTCTGAGCACTGGCTCTTCAACTTACCCTGATGCCCTCTCCCTATTGTGTTAAAAGAAGAAACGTTTTCGTGTTGGGAATACCCCTACCCCTTAAGGACAGAGCCAAAAAAGGCCTTAAGGGCCACGCCAATTTTCCTCTTAGCATTTTTTTTTTTTCCTCCTCACCTTATAAGAGCCATAAATCTTATTTATTTATAAAATTTATAAAATAAATATTTTTTATTTTTCCATCTACAGGACTATGTAAGCACTTTTTTTAAATCAAGAACAGGTGTACTTTGTAATCTACTATAAAATGAATAATGAAACCCCAAAAATATCATTTATGGGGTGAAATTGTGATAAAAAATGCTATTCCGCTAATTTAGGGAGGTTTCTGTGTTTGCTTAATGCACTTTACGGTAAAACTGACATTTTATCTTTAGTCTATAGGTCAGTCTGAATACAGCGATATGCATGTTTAAATAGCTTTTCTAATGTTTTACTGTTTTTATGAACAGTAAAACTTTTTTTTTTGTGCAAATGTTGTAGGTAGGACTCTTGTAATGCTTTTACTTTTTCACCATGGGGCGTCATTTTTTCACCATGAGCTCTAGTTTTTATTAGTACCATATGTGTGTAGATCGGAAGTATTGAACACTTTTTATAAATTTTTTATATATATAAAATGTAATAAAAAATCAGCAATCCTGGTGATTTTACAGCTTTTTATTTACACTGTTTACTATGCGGGAATACTATTGTTTATTTTAATAGATTGGGCAATTAGGCATGCTACAACATGTAATATGTTAATTGTTTTATTATTTTTATGTTTTTTATTTATAAAATGGCAAGGGGGGGTGATTTAGACTTTTATTGGGGAGGGGCTTTGGCACGTTTTTAGAAACATTAATTTATTTATTTATTTCTTACACTTTTTAAATCCCCCTAGGGTTCTATTACATACATATATTGGATTGCATTCACTGATCACTGCTATGCAATAGCATAGCAGGGATCAGTGTTATCTGCGATCTTCTGATAGAGTCTGCGTGTGGAAGACTCTATCAGAAGACAGAAGATCTGACTGCACGGAGGAAGGTAAGAGACCTCAGGCAGTATGGCAATGCAATCGGGACCCGATTAGTAAGTGACAGGAGCTGCTCCTGTCACTTACACTGAAACGATGCAGCATTTAAGGGGTTATTAACAGGAAGCCGCACTTTCGTGTTGGCCTTACCTGCTTTGAAGCGATCTCAGCTCCTGGGCTTGCTTCATAGTTCGGTTCCCCGGCAGGGTGTACATGTACACTTGTTCGCATCAAGGCCCAGCCTTGATGCGGGGGCGTACATGTACACCAACAGGCGTTAAGCGGTTACGCTTTTTGCTTCAGTTCTAACCAACACATATGTTTATTTCCTCTATTATTGCACTGTCAAACAGCTGATCGGCACAGGTGCCAGTGTCAGCAGCCCACTGATCAGTTATTGATAAACATAGATCATCAGTCCATTTTGTGCAGAAAACTCCTTTAAGGGTGCCTTAACACGTACCGGATCCGTAGCGGATTTCACGCTGCGAGTTTGCAGCGAAATCCTGGTATAATGAAGGCCTATGGGGTCACATACTCGCAGCGGAAAATTTATTCCGATGCAGATATGTGACCCGGCCCTTTTAACCCCCGGCCGCCCGCAGCCCCGGCCGAAGCATACATTACCTGCTTGGTGCCGTGGCTGTGTTAAGCTTCCGGCTTCCAGGGGCAGCTCTGGAACATACATCACCTACTCCAGGCTCCTGCTTGCTTTGGAGCCTTCTGGCATCTCCCGGCGGTCAGCCAATCAGACGCTGGGGCGGGGCAGCGCACTGATTGGCTGACCGACGGGAGATTCTGGGAGCCCCTGAAGCAAGCAGGAGCCTGAAGCAGGTAATGTATGCTACAGGCCGGGACTGCGGGGGTCGAGTTACATATCCGCAGTGGAATGAAAATGGGGAATATGTAACCCCATAGACCTTCACACTACCAGGATCTGCAGCGGATTTAGCTGCAAACTCGCAGCGTGAAATCCTCTGCGGATCCGGTACGTGTGAATGTACCCTAAAGGTGCGCTCACACGTACAGGATCTGCAGCAGATTTAATGGCACAAATATCAATGTAATTAAATAACTGAACACATCATCAAATCTGCGCCAATAAATCTGGTGCAGATCTTGTACGTGTGAATGCATAAAGGATCCGAAGCGCATTTCATGCTGCAAATTCACAGCAAAAACTGCTGCGGATCCATTGCTTTGTATTTTCTATGAGAACACATCCCTCTGCCAGCCAGAGCTCCACCTGCTCCACGCTCCGGCTTGCTTCGGGGGCTCTCGGCATCTGCGCTTCCCGCTCAGTCAATCAGTGGCTGCGATGGGGCAGCTGGGAAACCCCGATGCAAGCCCCAAATTTTTAACGTGAAATCAGCTGCGGATCCGTTATGTATGACGCTACCCTTAAGGGGTCTTTTTCTGGTAAAGTAATACAAAGTCAATGTAAAGTCACTGATATTTATGGACTAGCCAATAGGATAACTCAAGTATATAATATTGTAGGTGCATGGTCCTAGGAAAGTAGCTACAAGATGGGTAGAGTCAGTAATTACACTCAGGACCAGGTCTAACACAAGATAAGACATTGGCTAGAAAGATAGAAAATGCGGGGGCGCACATAGCATGGAACTGTACACTGGGGAGCAATATTTTTTTTGAATGTTTGAAATGCCGCTCACCTCTGGCGTTTGTGATGCCTCTGAGTGCCTGTCCACGGAGTCGGAGGATCTAGGTATGGTATCAGAGGAGGATAAAATTGTGCAGGGATTCCAGGATGTCTAGGTGTTGATTGGCGATGGCAAACCCTCACCTTACGGATGACGGGAGTTTTAATGGTGAAGATAAAAAAAAACTTTTTTTATTTTATTGTTTTTTTGTCTTCACCACTACGACTCCCTTCATTCGTAAGGTGTGGTTTTGCCGATCAGCGCCTAGACGTCCTGGAATCCCTGCACGATTGTACTTCCAATGTGCCATCCTCTCAAGATAAAACATTGGACATGGGGCCCTGTTTAAAAAAGGTATAAAAGCTTCAAGCTAAAAAGATTTGAGCACTATCTTTAAAAACAAATCTAATCGGCTAACACAAGTAGGTACAGGTAATGTGTTCTTTTACCATATTGCACATAATACCTTATAAATATGATTATTATCAGTTTTTGTCTCAAATCTTGGAATCACGTATCCAAACCACTTGAAACCTCAACCTATCCAAAGAGGAATTAATTATTTTGATTTACACGACCTGCTCCACACCACTCCAAATGGGGAAAATAAGCAAATCACATTACAGAAGTAAGGAAACGCTAAACTGCTATTTTGTGTAAACATCCAATTACTCAGCTACGGCAAAATTACTTCAATAATTAGGAAGTACAACTGTGAGGTAAAGGCTGTCCAAATAGAAAAAATAAATGGCATACGTACAGATCCCGGCCAAATTTCCATGAGATGCAA